>NC_089199.1:18100653-18283153 GCF_963930695.1 Labrus bergylta | reverse complement strand
CATTGTGGACTGTGTGGACACTTAGTTGAGGCTATTATAAACAGTATACATGTTCACAGGCTTAGAGACATCTAATGCAGATATACCTTAGTAATGACCCCAGAGCTCAAAGTGTCTAACTGCAGCTTCATGCCAGATAAGACAACAGTGAAAAGGTTAACTGTTGCACTTTGATCCTCTGATGGCTGTGAGCTGTTTTTCCACAGCTCACAGAATTCATCTGATAAGGTTGATTATGTACACAGTGGTCTTGAGCCACAGTACACTTTACCTCTTTCTCTCTCTCTCTCTCTCCGTCTGTCCACTTTTTGAACAAATTTTTACACTTAACGACAAATACATTTAAAAAAAGCCTTGTAAATGACCGTAATCCAAAACTGCCTTGTATTGACTTACAGGTTGTGCAGGGTATTTTTTTTTTTGCCATACATGTCAAAGATAAATAACTACCTCTTCACAAGTTGGATATTTTCCTCTTGAATCAGTTTAAGATATCTGGACTTTCCTGTCACTGTATCTCTATAAATATTTGCATAAGTACAGATGTGTTGACTGAAAGAACCGAGCAGGATCCTGTTGATACTGTAAACATTGTTCCATTGAAGAAGGGACACTGTTGGCTCTGTGTAAACATTACAGTTAGACTATCATGGACTTTCGTAATGACTATATTTTCATTTCTGCCTTGCCGTGTTGTAGTATTTTAAGGAGCATATTGTCTTTGCACTTGGAAGAGTTTTTAAATTAAGTGGAACAGGAGGATTTGGATATCTGGTGAAGCTAGAGCACAATGGTTCTGAATGATCACAGCTCTAAAGAAACATTGTGCATCACAAAGTGCAGTAAGGTCATCAGGGTGCAGGCCAGAGGTCGTACTGATTATTAGATTTTAGATTATTGACTCTAAGTGATTTCTGACAATAAACAGTCAATTTGAACTTTAATTTGAGAAAATATGAACTCATGCTCACCTTTTCCCTAAAAAGAATTGTTGATTTTGAATTAATTAATTGTAAAGTATTATGACAGCGAAGATACCTATTGTGTTTCTATGTGCAGAATGACCAGAAGAGGACAGGTAATTCCCGTCCTGCACCCCCCCCCCCTCTCAGTTTTGAAACAAAAAGCAAATGTTCTATGACATCTGCTGTCTTCTACCTTGAGCCACATCACACATGCTGCTGCTTTTTCATTGGCTGAAGAGATGCTACTGATCGATCGGTTTAAACATGAGAGAGTTAGACTGACATTTTACACATGCACAAAGTTAAGGCTGCTGCCCCTTGTTGGTGCAGAGGAGAGTCTATTCAAAAATGTCTTAAAGAACTATAGACTAGTACTGAATTGTGTTCCAGCATTAAAAGTGTGGGAAGGGGTCGGGAATCAATATCATTTCACCATCATACGCTCAGTGCACGGAGCTGGAAACGCTGATATGACAGTTTGTTGCTGGGGAGTAACACTCACTGGCCCGCTGGGGTCCACACGATGCATAGACAGTTTATATTATTTAACACTCGTTTATGACAATTGGACATTTATTTCCTTTCTGTGTTGTAACGGATCACATTGTTTTCAATGGGGGATCAGGTTCGTGGTGTCGCTGTTTTAGCTGCACTTCTCTTCGGCACAGTTAACAGAGAACTTTACTCTGTTTTTTATCGGACTGTAAAGAGCCAAAATGTCTCTAAACTCCTGAAGTTTAGCGGTCTTTCTTGTCATCTTGTCGAGGATAATTTCTCCTGTTTTTTTCCGGCTGTTTCCTTTCCGCTCCTGAGGTCTGTAAGCCCGCCTACCCATATCCCTGCGACATGATTGGCTGTTCTTGGTCCTTTTCTTCTTCTCTGTAATGTCAGGTGGCAACGAGTGTTTAAGGCGCATTAGCGCTATTTATATTGACAAAAATAATATTGCGATAATTATCGTTATCGTTTTATCGCCCAGGCCTTTTGAGACTGATTGTGAGGTACATGCAGCCTTTAATAGGGTTTAACTTTCATCACAGTGTTGTTCAGTCTTCAGGCTTGACTCCCATTGTGTAGAAATTAGACGACTGAAGTGAGATGAACAGACTGAGACTGAACAGTTCTTGATTACATTTGAATTTGTGTACATAATAAGCAGTTAAAAAAGTTAAATCTCAATATATTTTATTGCAATTCTCAGCATATCGCAAAATGTTTAAAATCGCAATAATATATTATCGTTGGGCCTCTGGTGATTCCCACCACTAGTATCAGCCCTGTAGTGATGTTGTAATGAATGAATACTTGCTTCTCTATGTTGTCCAATTCAGAAGAGTTTTCACCTCTACTTTTCTATTCCACTCAGTGTGTTGTTGATATGTCAACTACATACACGCATGTCTTAAAGTGATCAGTAGTAATGTGAAAGTTGATCTATTTTCTCAAAATGTAAGGTTTTATTTACGGGTGTCTGCAGTGAAATAGCTTTTTTAAAAACTTGTATGTTTACACTCACTGGCTGTTGTATCCGCCTCTGTTCCTGCTTCCATTTGTGTCCCTTAGCCTTTTTTATTTCTCTCGCTCTCTCTTTCTCTCCCGGGCCAGGTGATAAGAGTAATGATGGGGGATTCTCTCTGGTCTGCATCACAGTGTCAGAGCCTGAGAAACTGAGTGACAGCTCGGTATCTCGACAATAAAATCAAATCAGCTTTGACAGTATGTCAGCTCAGCTGAGAAATTCAGTTTACAATGATTTGTCAACGCCGATGCATAGGACATCACAATATTCAGATGGTTAAGCTCCAGGATGCTCTTAAATGGGAGTGGGATGTTGTTTTTATACCCCATGCTCTCGCTTTCTCTCTGTCCCTCTCTGACTTTCTCTCATAAATCAAATCTCCTGAATTCTTGTCTGCACAGCGAGATAATCCTCAGGCTGTTTTTCACTGTCACTGCACAGTGGTGAATTTGTAAACGTTTGCTAACTTTTTATTTTTTGTAAGGTGTTCTTGCTCAGTAATAACCCAGCAGCCCAGCACGGTTTGAAGGGAAACACTAGGAGGAGAGGTGGCTCAATGAGCCTCAGTCCTGAATATTTTACAGAGGGGGGTGGAGAGCACGAGTCTTGCAAAGACTTCTTTGCTGGAACTTCAAACGACGGGCGGCTTCCCCATCTGTCTCAGCGAGAACACATTTACATTTCCTCCCCGCAAGGGATACTGGAGGACGAAGTTAGCTCTAACTGGATTTGAATATCGCTTTACCAAGGTTAACAGCCATTTCTGTAGCTGGTGAGGTGCTTAGGCTTTTTCAATAATTTAGAAGGGCTGCAGTCATTAGGAAATGTTGGCAGCCACTGAAATGGGGAATGCAATGAGTGAATGCACTGCGATAAGCTTAATTCCTGCTGTTGTTGTAGTGAGGATAATGAAGAAAAAGAGGGAGTGAGGCTGAAAACGAGTTGAGAAAACAATGTCAGTGATTGCTGACAGCTGTAATTTATTTTAAGTGCGGTATGTTCAAGATTATGTTCAGATCTCATACTGGCTTATCCATCATTTTTGAAATCAGACCTTCAAACATATTGGAGGTGTGGGGCACTAGTGGCCTTGTGGTTGGTGCGCCCTCCCCATCCCCATGTACAAAGGCTGTAGTCCTCAGAGCGGGCGCCTCGGGTTCGAGTCCAAACCGTGGCTCTTTTCCCGTGTTTCTTTCCCATTCTCTTTCGCCCAGATATCAGACTCTATCCACTGTCCTGTCTCTAGATAAAGACTTGAAAGTTCCCAAAAATAAATCTTTAAAAACCTTGCTGGATGTGTGATAGTTTTCATAATTTAGTTTGCCTTTTTGTTATAGAGACTTAAAACCATCAGTTAATGTATAGAAAGTTTGAAGGAGCTGATTGTATGTTTTTTGTGCTGTAAATAATCAGTAAGTGTACAGTTTAAAATGTGCACAGTGTTACAGAAACATGGCTGCTGCTATAGTGGCCATGGAGACTCCAATAAAGATGCTATCTTAAAAGTAATAAATGATGTCCACACACCTGGTGTGTATGGAGCACCAGGGGATCGATACTTTTTTAAAACTCTTATCTAAAACCCTTTTCACACATACAGAAAACTCCTGAAAAGCTCCAGAGATTTGGCTACCCGGAGGGGATTTAGGCTATATGTGAAAGCAAACAGCCAAATTTTTCACGCAGACTTTACACAGAGTTTCTCCGGCCAGACCCTTAGTATTTTTTCCGCAGAAAGTCCAAGTGAGCTGATGTGAGAATGCAGCAGCATAGACTCCGGAGAATTCACCTCGAGCCAATAGGACCCCAGTGATGTTTATATACAGTGAATGCCTAAAGTGTCTGCACACGACCACTCTGATCTCCGTGCACGTCATTAAACGGCTGCATTATGTTTTCTGTTCGTCAGTATGTTATGTTCTCATTATAACGTTGTGTGTCAGCCGCTACTTCTGTGTTGTTTTTTTAAGTCACGTCTTACCTCAGGAAATCCCCCGCTCCCCCTCCCCTCTGACAGGGAAAGTCCCCCGCTGTGAGGAGCATATGTGAACGGTTAATTCGGGAGAATCTCCGGAGCAGTCCTCCTGTAATTATCTAGATATTATCCAGAGTGCTTATGTGAAAACGGCTTAAGGGTATAGTTCAATATTAGGTTTGTTTTTTCCCTCTAAATGTATTTAGTTATTCCAACAAACAACTTTAAGCTGCTCAACCTAACCACGTACACGCACAGACACAAACACAAGGTGTACGCCTCGCGTTTTGAAAAGTTCCTCTCGATATTCCGTTATTTATAGGAGGCGAGGAGCACAGAATCAGCACCAAGCAGCTAACGATATTAAAACGAAGCCATGAGAAGCTTCAGTTTTGATATGAGCCAGGGGTGTACGGACAGTGGACCTTCTCTCTCTCTCTCTCTCTCCCTGTCTTACTAGCTCTACGGTTTTGTTAGCCAGTGTCTCCCAACAATCGGCTGATGTCAAGGGTCACCAATGCACGAGTGCATCCCTAGTTTTTGTCTTTGTTTAATTGGAAGAGATTGAATACCCTGTAATTGATAGACCCTAGGAATCCTAACCTAAAAACAAGCAGTGCTCTGCTTAGCTCATGTTATAGGCAGCTAACTCAACCTCGCAGTAACATTTCCACCACAGTTTGGAACTTTTTTTTTCTTAAAGTAAGATTTTTAAAATCTGTGACAGACAACTGTTTTGGCTCTAAGTAAATATACTCTAAAGCTTGATTAATGACCCACCAGGTTACTGGAGGCCTCATTCATCATCAACATCTGCTACATTTCTTACTAACTGGCTGCAATGAAAGAATTAAATATTGTGTAACTCAGCTCAATCAATATAGAAAAAATGGATCATATTTCTCACAATAATAACCATGTCTGCAGCCATGTTCACCCATCTAAACAATGCTGTATCTCGGGCTGAACTTTGACATAGTTGCACATCCTTGTGTTGCCTCATCCTCATTACTGTGTTATCCTCCCCTTAGACCTGACACTTTTGAATATAGCTCCTCTTATTAATTATGCTAATTACTCAAATCCCTATCTGTAGAAGACACAACAGTGAGGTTTTGCTTTCTTAAGCCTGTCTGCAGGAGATTAGACCTGCCCTGCATAAAGACCTGCCAATGATGCAAATCTCACTGATCTAAATCCTGCAGCCATGCACCACTGCCCGCGCCTCTGTCTGTGCTCTAATGCTCTATTCCCATCTCTCTAACAGACAGATGTCATTTCTCTCTCCGTACTCTATTGGTCTGGCTACAGCCTTATCTTGTTAGAGGCAAAGTACGTTCAAAGCCATGAGTGGGTTGCAGCAGTAATGAGAGCAAAAGTACATCTTTGGTGCCTTACATGCAATATCACACGACGTGTCTCCTGGTTCCCTTTAAAGCTGAATAGTCAACATTTTTAACTGATCTAATGTAGTCTGAACATTATGAGGTTTTACAAAGAGATGTACTCGAGGTTAAAACGACCTTTCTGTAACAGCTTAAGCAGAATGTAAAGGCTGATGATTGTAAATGCCTGGATGTACTTCTTTGAGTAAATGCAGTCAATTAACCTGCGTTATGTTTTAAAGGATGAGGCATAGAGGCCTTATTTGAAATAAATAGTTGTGGACTTACCAACATAACACATGACTACCTTTGCCATTACAAATCCAGGGAGGTATACTGCACAAGCTGAGGACAGAAAGTGGAACATCTTCCTTTATTCATCTTGTACTTTAATTAATTAAATGCGACCAGGTTAATTCAAGCTCTCCGAGTTAACTTCATGGGGCATGCTCTCATTACATGGCTTGTAAGTGGAGAAATGCCTCCCATTCATACTGGTCTGTGCAGAAAATCCACATCATCTCTGTTTTTTTTTACCTCCTCTGTGTCCTTTGCTGTGTCTTGCTCTCTCACGCCTTACTACACAGGGCTTGTCTGATTGCAGTGCCGCCCGTATTTATGAGTTACAACTAAGTAGCAAACTGCCACCTCATTAGCAGAAAAACATTCTCCTGCAATCAGTTCAGCAATGATTTTGACAGTCGCTCTGCGCACTGCTCTCTCTATGATTAAGCCTGTGCTCATGCAAGTGGCAAGTGGACACTATAAATTCTCCCCGGATGGTTAGCGAAACGGATGGCAAAAGGAGACAAGTTCATAACCTGAATGGGAACAAATCAATTACATAGAATTGTTGAACTGTTAATTTCTTAAACACTTGATAATGCCCCTTAAGAGCATTCTGGTTAATTAACTCTGCAGCCATTTGTCGTCACTAATAAGCCAGTGTCATTTCAAAGCGGTTAGGCTCTGGCCGTAACAAGTAATGAGGATTTTAACCTCTCTAGACATCTTGAGATACCACAGTATGTGATGCAGTGCCTCTGGAAAACCAGATGTCCACATGTTGTGCTTAGCACTTTAAAACTGAATTTACTTATTTGTTCGGGCCAGAGTTTGTGATAAGTTTGAGCTGAAAATAACCCCATCTCTTCTAGAACCCACTTCTGCAGTGCTGAACTGAATTTTCAGTCCCAGTAATGTGGCAATTCATTTCAAATGATACCTTTCATAAAACAATATGGTGTGTGATATGTCAATATTTCTCTGAATTCTATTACATGGTCGTTCTACAGTTAGATTAGTGCTTCCATTATTGTTCCTTTTCACAAAAACATAATGTTATTCCGATGATTCAAAGTTTTTCATAGCTGAGAAATGGAAAAAATCTCTGCAATTTATAAATTGTACTGATTTGCATATTTTTGCTTTTGCCTTGCATTGCAAACAAAGCTATGCAAAAGTGATACAATGGCAAGCTACTCTCAAACCAGTTTCAAGGAAATAGTCAGTGTGATGCTATTTTTGAGGGGTTGGAATGTTAAATGTTTAATGTGTGTTCAACATGGTGATCATTACGGCAGATGAAGGAGTTTGATATGACACAGACCTGAATAAAAGAAACAAATAGGCAAAGATTAACAATGAGCCGCCAAATTAAATTCTTCTGACAAAAGTCTGTGTTGGGTAAAGTCTTAAGGTCATATTAAATGGTCTAGTAGTTATTGAAATATTTCATGTTTGAATAAAGCCGTGGATCAACAGATGGATCGACTGTTTGTAACAACCAGTTTAGACTCATGTTGCTGATTTTGCACTTTTACAATGGCTTAATTTTTCAACACCAGAGGTTATCACTTGGTTTAAACCCACAGACTTCGTACATCCGATTTTCAACCATTCCTCTGCAAAACGTTTAACTTTTCTGCAGCACTTTTTCTGGACATAAAATCAAACTAGCCCTGTCATGTCAGATTTTCATTAGAAGGTCAGTCACTCAGGTATGTGCGGTCCTAAAATGAAAGGCCTTTTGAGCCTCCGCTGATTAGTGTGGACTTCTGCCTTTTCTTACTGTCACAGGGCAAGGTCAATAACGATTTTTGTGAATCCTCATGAATAGGGCCTCTCATAATCATGTCCTAGCTTTAGTAGCCACTCAAGTAGCAGCCTTTTTATTTCTGCATATAGTCTCTTTGGAATCAAGCCTGGATTAACATATTGAGAGTTTCCCTGAACGGAGCTGCTCTTTGTCCAGCCTTGGAGACTTAATGATGGAAGCCTCTGTGAGAGTGTGTTGGTCTCTTTAGCTTAAAGTATATTCAGAGTCTCTCGCAGTAAAGACGGCCTTAATGCAGCTCCTGATAGTGCTTTAAATGTATTCATAATTTATAAACTGTTAAAAAATAACCCCACCATGAAGTCATTTGTTACTTTTTCATTGACTTGTGAAGGCTGGTGAGTGATAACGGCGTACTAGTATTGATTGGTTCACAAAGCAGCAACCACTTTGCGTGTGTCTTCCATATCATCAATCAGCGCAGTCTTCCTGAGAAGTCTGCTTCTGAACTTAATCTAGGAGAGCACTGGGTAGAGCAGGTTCACATACCAGCGGAGAAAAACAGCCTGAAAAACCACAACCAACCACAGTTTTATTTACAATATTGCCCTGGAACTATGCACCAAAAAAACATATCTCAATATTTTTAGCTGAATGGTGATATACGCTATATCTCAATATGTCATCCTACAAATAAATCTAAAAAAAAAAGTCAGTTCTGAGCGCAATCCGAATGGGTAAAATGCCACACAGGCACTTTCATTGACAGCCAGCTGCACAATGTCTACCTGTTTATAAAAAATGATATCAAAATAAACTACCCATTTGTGAAATAAATCATCTCAAATAAAAATGCTACTATGGACATTGTACTATATGACATTATTTTAACACAACATAAACTATATGATATAAGTGATATTGTCTTACCCTATTAAAAACTTGATGTATTACCCAGCTTTAATAAAACCTAAATTACAATTTTAAACAACGAGCTATACTTCCTCGTAATTACTGCGTTTATACAAAACTTCTAAAAAAAAAAATCACATGGGGAAAGGCCAAATGTTATATTAGTTTTTGCTAGACTGGCACAGTCACCATCTTTCCAATCAGGGTGTACAGTCCAGTCTCAAGATCTGAAAAACAAACATTTATTTAAAGATTCAAATAATTTGTTTTTATATAGGTTACATTAAAACTTAAAGAGGTCATATTATGCCCTTTTTGGGGTTCGTCTTTTTAATCTATGTACCTACTAAAGTATGTTCACAATAGCTAAAGTTCGAAAAAAGTGTCTGTTTTCATGTACTGCCGCTCCATGCACCAGCTTGCTTCTGACTCTCTCTCTAAGGCTCTGAAGTGCCCACGTTCAGAGTCCCCATGTGTGCCAAGTCTGATCTAACATTAGCAAACATTAGCACCTTAGCACTACTGTGCTACCGCAGGATACGGCATATTGTGGGCGTGCTACAGAAGTTAACGGGCGTGCAACATGAGCTGCTGGGCTTGCCACAACGAGCCAATGGGCTTAGATCAGTGATCTCACACTGACAAGACGTTACACTGGCAAATTCTTTTCGAGGGGGGCTAGAACCGAGCGTTACATGCAGCTAATGCTGCAGCTAACAGGAGGACGTAGGAGAAGCCGCGTTTCCGCGGACTTTGAATTTTTGCACATAGATGTGCCTAAACATGCACAGGACACTTGGAAAACACATTAAAGAGCAAATAAAACCAGAAAAAAGCATAATATGACCCCTTTAATATAATTAATTATAATTGATAATTACGTACAATGAGTATCAAGAGCCAACAGCTTATCATTCTCAGGCCCATCATATATCTTTGAGTGCTGTATAGCCCTCACCATCAACCGCAGGTATTCCCTGATTATCCCACCATTATCCACCACGCCTTCTCCTTCCCCCTCACTGTCGATATCACATCCAGCTTTGCTCCTGGGTCAAAGTGGCGTTGTTTAAACGCTTGCATACTACCCTGCAAGATGTTGTCTCTGCAAACGTTTATTTGATTGCTTGTCTGATTACAGGTTAGATCCACTTTGCTGAGGAGCTTCATCAAAACAGTTTGCAGATTCATTCTGTAACATATACAGATATGACAAAAGACAATATTCATATGAAGTCAAATAACATACTGTGTTGATGAAGATTCACTATTCTCCACTATTTTTCTAGGAGTTGGTTGAAGAGGCAATGATTGTACAAGGTACTGGTGAGGAGGAGGAGCAGGTGAAAGGCTCTCTGTTGGTCTATGGCAGGGCAGGCATTGCTCGGGTCACATGCAGATAAAGAAAACCTCACTGGCCATTTCTTCTTGCCCAGCAAAATCAAACACTGTCTAAAGCAGAGAACAGAAACTTTACATCTATGAATTATCATACTATTCACATCAGAGCAATACCTGACATCAGAGATGAACTCCTTCTCAGAGGTTAACACTAAGACAGATTACAAGCTTCCTTGTCCTCTCCAATCCATTTGGGAACTTGAATTTGAGCGGCACACCAATAGGTTCTTCAAAAGCTTCAATTCTGTCTTGTCGTGCCTCAGTTGCCTATAACACATAATTACACTTGTATTCATTTTAAAATGCATTTATTAGAGCAACAGACTAAGAAAGAGTTATTGAAATCACATTTAATTACATAATAATAGAATTCACCGTCTCTGTTCCTGTGCCTTCAGTCCCTGACATCTCATTTCCTGTTTGAGAAAAAAGAAAATATGTTTTCATCTAATCCATTCATAAAATACAAATGTTTTTTTCATAGACAATCCAGCGTGAAAGTAGACTACTTTTTTCTCTGTCCGCCAACAATGATTCATTCAATTCTGTGTCTTGTTGAAGCCATAAAGACCGCCATTCTTGCAAAGTCTGAAAAGCAATCAGTACAACCGAGAGATGCAACATAATTAGAATAGAAAAGTGTTTGACAGTAACCCATTTCAGAAAAAATACAAAACTTTTATCAAAAACGAATAGTTATGAAGGCAAGAAGATTAGTTGACATCTACAATTGCTATTACTTGATTTAATGTTAAAAGGGCTTGTCATACGTCTCATTCGGAGCAGCAGGAAACCACGTCCGGCTATTACTCCAACAACTGTGTATCTTGTGTTTAAAAAAACATTGCCGATATTTAGTATGGACATCCAACAATGTAACATTATATACGTATTTAATATGGATCAGCATAACAGACTTTAATATTTGCTTTGACAGTAACAGCTGACAGTTGCTTGTGATAACAGTTGGTGTCTTCACATTAACAACTTCATCCTAAATTCTACTTCAGTCTTTATATGTCCGTTCACCAACATTTACAAACCTCATTGTCACAGTGCTGTGCTGCTTCCACAATCTAGTACAGGGATTGTTTAAATTATTGCTTTAATAATTACGTTTTACATCAATAACCATCACAGTTGATTGATTGGTTTAACCAGCTCATCTTCTATGAAATGATTATCGTGTATGAATTTCATGGCATAACCAAAAGATGGATTGTTATATCTGCAGTGATGATGTTCTTACTGCGATAAATAGCCTGTGTTGAGGACTAATGACCCTTAGTGACAGTCAGCGCTGAATCACATCTTCACTCAGTAGTGGCTGGATCCTGCCTGGCTTCACCACCATTCAAGAAACAAATGTGTTTTTTGACCTGCAATGTCAACCCTTTGAATATTTGAGTGACAGGTTAACGAGCAGCGCAGCCTTGACTGGCTGCCGGTTATGGGCCTGATCAGAGGTGATTGCCTGCTTTGTAACCTGCCCCTTGTAAATTAAAACTTATGGCTCTAATAAATTTCCAGGGGAGCCAGAACTATTCTGTCAAATGGTGACTTTTTGACATTGTTCCTCTCTCGCATAGTGAAAGAGACAACCGGTTTTAAATTAGCCTGAGGATATTGACTCCTCAAGTTGAAAAGAAGGACAAACGGCAAAGTAGTGGCATGTCTTTTAATGACTTTTGCAAAGTGTCAAGATCAGACATCCCCTCAAAGTGATGACACTTCTCACAACAAGTGTGGTTTGACATTGTGCATGCTGCTCTCAACCAGACACGAGTCGGCACAATCTTGTGCCTCTTAAGAGGAGTCCTGATGTAGCATGATGCTGTGTTGAATACCATATGGACTGTCCAAAGAATTGTTTTGGGAATAGTGTTGACTTCACCAAGAATTCGTCCTTCAATGCCACTCGTAGATCCGTACCGCTGCCACAAGGACTTGGCAATCTGATGCAGCTGCTGCCTTAGCACTGTCTGCCCTCCCCGTGTCTTTGTGCGAGGGTGAAGCCACTCTGAGTGCTCTGTGAAGAGCGCTGCCGTATGGTGCCATAGTTTATTCAGCACATTTCAATGTTTCAAAGGTTTCTTTGTTCTTTTTTTTTTACTTATAAATGTCAACACAATTTAGTTTCAGCAAAGGTCTTCATGAGGTGTTTGTAAAGGTTTCTGCTGCGACTTTTCCACTCTTTTCTTTACATTTGTATTTGCATTTTAAATGGACATGTTTGCAAATCATGTCAGCGTCAACTTTTGAATTTTTTTTCCCTTTTTTGTAAGAAAAAAAAACAATGAAGATAAACACGTTCTAAGTTGCATGGGTTGTTATGAAGAAAAATATCATTGCATGGCTTCCAATATGGACTACACTTCTAAAAGAAAAACAAATAAATTATATATTTAAAGGAAGAATGTGCAACCTTTTTGAACCAGTAGATGTCCCCTAGCATGAAACCAAAAGCGGGCTAATGGTTCTCTTTAGTTAGTTAGTTGCTTTTGCTGTCAATAAAAGATATTTAAAGACAGAAAACTTTATCGGCCAAAAATCGGAATCGGCCATAGAAATTGAAATGAGTACATCTTGACCTTACATCTAAATAAACAGTGAGTATGTTATTTCTTCTTTTCTCTATCGACTAAAACAGCTTTTATACAAAAGGAGAGGAGTCGGCCGTCTCCATGTAAACACGGCTCTGACAACATCACAGCCAGCGGGACTCGCACTTCTCACTCATTGAAGACAGTCAGACTCGGAGAGACATTTAGATTGCTGAATTCTGCTATATTTATGTGTGAAATGTTCTTCTTTAAATGATTTTGAGATTCTTTTTTTCACCAAACATCAATTCCAAATCTCTTAAAATTGTAACATGTTGAACAACTCTTCTCAAGTACACTATGATTTATTTGGATAAAGCTAGTTTCTGTTTACCAGATTTTACCTCAGACGACTTCAGTCCCACAATGCACTAACATCAAATGGATGGTGTTGAAACTTACACTTGGCTGCACCTTGCTGTGTGAGTAATTTCATAGTAGATCAAAAAATCTGTCAAAAGCACCATTAGATTCCATTTGAAAGTGGGACTTTTGGTTTTGACTTTAAACAAAATCATTTCTAAGAAAGAAAAAAATGCAGTCTCCTCATCTGCTGCAATGTACGTGACATTTTGTGATCACTCCCTGAATGTCAAGAGTCTTGCTGCGAGCCCGCTGAAAGCAAAAATTCTTTCACATAATAAGTGCTTCCTCAACATGACTTCAGCTTCCCTCTCCTTCGCCTCATTTGATTTTCTTAGCAAAGGTTCTTTTTTTGTGCATTTAAAATCAGAATACAGGCACAAAGTTGTTAATCATAATAGGGATATGATGGGTTATATTCGTCTCTGGTTTCATAAAGTAGGTCTTAATGCAAATAGTTGTGGCTTGTTTTTACCTCCTAGAAATTCATGTGTATGACCTGAAGGGAGAGCGAGGTACAAATTTTGTGGGCCTTTTTTGAGAACCTGCCTCTGGTGTATTGACGGTGAGCCAAGTGCTTTGTCAGAACGGCTGACTGAACAACAACTGGAAAGGAAAAGAGACTGTGCTTTGCTTGTCAATTTATAGAGCCCTGGCAACTAATGTGAACATGTGCTTTTAAAAACTCTTTGCAGTTTCCCCCCCCCATGTGTGCTCTGTTGGATTTGGTGGGCCTTTTGAAATCCTGTCTATTTTAATTTGCAGAATGAATGGGAGCTTTTCCTTAAAAATTGTTTTGTCTTGTTCCTTCCCATTTGCATATATTAATAGAGAGTATTGCTGTTGTCATCATCACCACTCTAAATCTCTCTTGCCTCTGCGTCCCACTTCTTGTCACTTGGATGCATTCATGAGACGTTCTAAGTGTTTTTGTGTGTATAGGAGCTTGTTGTTAATATTTATGCCATTTGGGCCCATGTCAGAGCATACAAGTTTGTTTGTGTGCACAGCCCATCCCATGTTGTGTCTATTCTTGTCCTCTCTCTCTGTGTGTGTGTGTGTGTGTGTGTGTGTGTGTGTGTGTGTGTGTGTGTGTGTGTGTGTGTGTGTGTGTGTGTGTGTGTGTGTGTGTGTGTGTGTGTGTGTGTGTGTGTGTGTGTGTGTGTGTGTGTGTGTGTGTGTGTGTGTGTGTGTGTGTGTGTGTGTGTGTGTGTGTGTGTGTGTGTGTGTGTGTGTGTGTGTGTGTGTGTGTGTGTGTGTGTGTGTGTTTTAAGTAGAGCAGTAGTTAGGTAAAGGACTGGGCAGGAGTGTCTCCAGAGTGTCGTTGATGATAATTACTGTAGAAAGTGTGTCTCCGGGGGCTGCAGGCCAGCTGCCTGCGTGCCTGTCTGCCTGCGTGCCTTCCTACCACACTGCCAGCCAGCTACTGCTTTCTCCTGGGCAGACATGTAGCACTCAGATTATTCCTCAGGACCTCAGCAGTATCATGACTTGAATATCTGATAGCATTAATTATGATGCGGAGTGACTGAAGTCTTAACGGTCAAGATTTGTCTGAAGGGGGATTTGAGAAGAGGAACCCATCAATTATTAAGGTGGAAATGTAATCATTCTGGAAATGAAGAAGTTGCTTAATTGGCAGGTTTGCCAGGTAAGGAAGTATCAAACCAATTTATATCCAGTTACATTTTTTCTTGAGTGTTATTCTGTTCCAGTATTTACAATAACAATGGCACAATTTCATTTAGTAGACACTTTTCTGGGCATGCCCAGAAAACCTCCAAAGGCCTTGTCCTGGAGGTATCCTAATCACATATCCTAACCACCTCATCTTGTCTCCTTTTGATTTGAAGGAGAAGCAGCTCTACTCCTAGCACCCCCCAATTGTCTGTCATCCTAACCCTACCTGCTAATTTCCAAATAGTCCTTGGCACCGCCACCCATAAGTGCCAGTTTTGCGCCCTTTGACAGCATAAGGGTAGGGGAGTGCAGCTATGAGCAGCTGTAACCACATCGAAGGAGAACAACAAGATCACACAGGAAACAGAGAAAAACTTGCAAACAGCATGTTACTTTGTCTTACTGAGGCTGATTTGTTGTTTGTTTGATGCCTGTTTTGACTTAAGGGTGATAAAGTGATAGAAAATGTGATCGTGAGTATGGACTTTTTAAGGAATATAAAAGAAGCAGCATGTTGCATTGTTGTATGGCTTCTATTTTAGTAAGAAAAATTTGATCTTTCAGAATGTGTTAGCCGGTAAAGCAACAGGTTGTCTCTGGTATTTTACTCACCTCTTGATGGTGTCAAGTCAAGCAGGAATTCATTTTTATCTCACTGTTATTTGACATTAATGACAGATTTTCTCAAACTTTTTAATTTTTTAATTTTAATGATGATGTTGAGCCGTTAAGAATACTTGTGATTCCTGCAAATGCCTTCAGGAGAGCAAAAAGAAGGATACATTACAGGACACTGTGATTCTTACACAGATGAAGTTCAAAAGTTTAAAAACTTCAAGTCATTTATCGGTTATCTGTGAGACCATCTTTAATTTAATCAAAATTTCAAAAAACTCCTTTGAGTGTCTTTAATCAACATTTACAGAAATAAAAGAAGCTAAATGAACAGTTCATCTTCTTGTGCTGTCAATGCCTCATCTGTCATGTATTATTATTCATTTCCTGGTACTATGACTTATACTTTCACAAACAAAGGACAAAAGCTCAGTGACTGGAAATTATATAAAAAAAATTAAAAAATTAAAAAAAACATTACATGCATTAAAATACCCTCTAACAATTTATTGTGGGGTAATAATAATATAAATTACTAAGTAATAAATCACAATGTGTTGCTTATTGGATTTTTCTCTGCCATCTCTGAAGCATTCACATTGTAGACTCAGCATAGCGTGGCAATATATTTTGCTTTGGTTAGTTAGTTTTGAAACTGTGCTGTATACAATGTGTATACTGTACATTTTTTCCCCAGCTTCAACAAAGATATAACATTAATAAAAGTGATCTTAAATAAAGAGCTGGGGTCTCCGTTTATTTTTCTTTCAGGCGAGATATCAAACTATTAATTTTGTTGCACTACTCGCTGAGCTGCTAATAGTTTTGAGATATCTATGCACTCATGGTAAACATATCTCAAACTAGGCTGCACTTATCACATATTTTAATTTAAAGAGCCTGTTATTTTTTTCTGGAAAACTTGAACTACATCACCAGATGACACGGACCTGCATAGCAAGGTACGTCGTTGTCAGTGTGCGGAGTAAGCGCCCATCTTTAAACCCACTGTCAAAGGCTCTGGTACATTCTAAAAAGTGCTTTAGGTTCTTTTCTATTCTCTGGTGTTTAGCCCCAGGTAACTGGCAGTGCCTGGAGGGACACCTCCAGCCTGATTTCACTCTTCTTGTAAGCTGCTGTTATTTTCAGAAACCTCCAAAGCTCTTTTCTTCCTCAACCTCTCGCCTCCATCTTTATGGTGTCAGAGGAGCCTTTCTGTGGTAACTAGCTGATTGGTTTTAGCCTCCTAGCTTGCTGGTATGGGAACCTCACATGATATGATTTCAGTTGGTCCAGTTTCAGTTGGACTAATACAATACATTGATTTTCTTTATTTTTATTTAATCCTAAAGCCTGATAGTTGGCACTTATGGAAAGCTCTTCCAATATTCCAGAACTTTTACCACCTTATGATTAAGTAATTACTAATTTTACATCAATACTGTGTCTGCCTGTACCACAACATTTAAATCCCAGTTCTGAATGAAATGACAAGTGATGTGAATGTAACCGCGAGTTATTAGTTGCGCCTAAACTCGGAAAGAAAACATCAACACTGAGTTCTGTAGTATGAACGAGTGTTCTAAACTTTAATTGGGCAGCCATTAACCTGTCAGCGGTTCAAAAGCACTGCACTTCTGTTTACACTCTTCAAAGAAAAGTCTCCTGGATAACAAACTGTTATCTAGAGTTAAACTGAAATACACAGAGCTTTATACGCTTCTCTAAGCATCTGCGAGAGAGTGCCGAAGCGCGCAAGGAACTCATGGGTCCGTGCAATGTCCGAGGGAACAAAACTTCCCTCTCAACTCCTGCGGAGAGATAAGACACAGCAAAACTAAGAGTGCAGAGTCACATCAGCAGAGAGAGAGGGAGCGCTAAGGTCCACAGTCCATAATTCCATAGATTTACAAAAGTAATCTGTAATGAAAAAAGTTATTTTGCTTAAAAGAAAAATAAAAGACTAGTTCCTTTATTTTAATATAATGACTGGTTCTCTGTAACATGGATGACTTTGGGTTGTGGTATCAGCAGGAATGTCACAATACCAGAATTTTAAACTGCAAAATGATACCACTGAAACACACAATGTCGATACCTGTCTCAATAACAACACAATACTTTTCCTAGGCAACCAATATTGGTAAATTTCTTGTCCTTTAATAACCAAAATTTGAATGAAATCTCCTGCACACTGACTAACGCGCACAAAAGCATTGGCCACGTTTCAGTACCCAGTTTTGTGTAATTTAGACACGAGTTCTCATATTTGATGGATTCATTGACTTGTAAAATACATTTTTTAAAGTTTCAGTACCTTTAAATGCAATTGACCTGTAGAATAATTAACATTGTAAACATGTGATTTTCGAAAATGTACCAAAATATTGAACATTTTGACTACCTTAGGTTCCACTGATTTAACCACCAGTGACTGTACAGATCTTAGAAGACCAAAAGATGGACTGACAGATGGAGGCATGAACAACGTCAGCAGGACTGATCGTCCTAAGGCAAACCGTTGAAATGACAAGAGAAGTGGATGTTTTAAGAGAGGAGGCCCTGCAGGTGCCTGACAGCAGTCAAATGAGTCGACAAAACAGAGAAAACTTGTTCTGCAGCTTGGCTTGTTAAGGCTGTGGGATATGTTCCGCTTTAGTGGACATGTAGGAATGAGCGACAGGCGGAAAAAGAGTTGATGCTCAAAGTTCTGCCTGACAAAAGACAGATAGAGATGGATCTATATCAGCCCATTCTATTTTAGTTTTTCCTAAATTCCTTATGTGTTAAAGTGTTGTATTTTTATAAATAGAGAGTAAGTATGTTAATGACACGACTAGGCAGATCATACAACAGTCAAGCAGTCCATTTCTTGCCCTGCCTTTGAACCCCATCCAGACTTCTGTGAGAGCCATATCATCATAACTGCTTGTCACATAGAGCTGCAGGCAGAGAATTGAAAGCATAGCTCCACACGTAGAAACAGTCATAACTGAAACATATGAATAGCGTGCTCATGGAGACGAGACTGCAGAGGTGACCCCCAGTTGCCCCTCATTACTGTATTCAGTTATGCGAGAGAAGAGGCCAGTATGGATCAACATGTACTGTTCTCCTAGAAAACAACCCATTTGGACTCTAATGAAGTCTCCTGACAGCCTCTCACAAGAGTTAGAACGGAGAAAGCATGCTAATACCCTGTGCTGTGGCACAAAGAGGGTCGTTTTGGCATGAGTTGTGAATTACCAGACATACAGTTTTGTTTCCAGTTGAGACCCATTTATGATTGTGCTTTGTTTTAGACGATAACAATGTTTTGTGAGGCTCTTCCCTCGATGTAGTGACCATATCAAGCTCATTAGCCTCTAATCACTACAGACCATTGTGGGTTAAAGGGAGCTAATTGTGACTTCCACAACACTTAATAGTCAAGAGATGTTGTACAAATACTCTCCCTTCCCCATCATGAATGAATAAGTGACGTCTTAAAAGGCCCAGTGGACCACGTTAGTTTGAGTGAGAATGACTGATGGTCATGTAACATTGGTGCAGTTTTTAAGTTTTATTTTAAATCAAGTGCCTAACAATCATTGTGTCTCATCGTCTGTCCAAAAAAAGCGCTGTTCTTCCTCACCATATTGACTCCTTTGTCATGTTTTCTTTTACGTATTCATGTTTATCTACTTCCAGGTCAAAGCCCCGAGCGGGAACTTTGGAGCATGCACAGATCACCTAGGCCAGTTGAGATGTATCACAGGTTGATGATATACATCCTGCCCACGTACGACCATGACGACATCCTGATAGTCACAGTGTGTTTTTTTGTCATGGACTGTTTAAAACATTCAAGTAGTCAAAATCACATCACCTGTTTGTTTCTGAAGAAGCATTTTTTAAGCCTAAACAAGGCTGTGGCCATATTGGAAATGTAATCTCTACCTGACTTTCAAAAATTGTAGAATTAGGCAGACCTTTTAAATTATTATAATAAATGACATCAATACTGAACAGCAAAACTTGCTTGTAGCTTTGTCTTTAAAGCCCTCTGTTTTACAATTATCTATTTAAAGACACTGTGTTTAATGACTTTGGAATTTCTAAGTTAGCGTTCTTCTCTTAAACCTTTGTATTTTATTTTGTTGTTTTCTTTGGTACCGATATTACGTGCACAGTGTCAATATTTTCCTCCTGCAACACTTGGTCTTGTGATAGAGGGACTCTAATTCAATCGAAGTGCAATGCCTTGCTTATTGCTATATTTATAGTTGTATGTTTGTCCCTGCAGTAGATTCCCCCCCCTTTGCTTTGGTCCAGTGGTTATGTAACACTAGGCTGTGTTTAACGTGACAGCCTACAGTAGTGTTGTAGTACTTGAATTCGCTCTTGGTCTTAAAACTGGTCTTGAGACCACTTTCTGAAGGTCTCTTCTTGGAATCGAAAGCATTTTTACTCTGTCTTCTCTCGGTCTCTCGGACTGGGCGGACTCCGGTTTTTAAATCAATTCCACCACTGACATCATAACTGTGATAAGAAGGACAATGCTCCCATCTTAAAAGAACAAATACTTTCAGTTCATATATAATTTGATTTTAATCCCCCGATCACAGCCGCAACCTTCCCGTTGTTACGCTTTGACTGAGTGACACGCCCCCTGCACACAAGATGATGATTTTTCAGTGATATTCATGGTCTCGGTCTTGTGATCTTTGTCTTACCCTGCCTATGTCTTGACTACACTAGCTTACAGACAACTTTATCTCCATTTTCCTGATCAAATATTGCAAAACTGCACTCCTCCTATGAGCTGCTATCCTTTCACTGTGCTTGTTCTCATCTGTGTAGAAGAGCATGCCGAGTTTCTTCATGAAGCACCTAATTGTGAACATCCCTAGTGAGGAAATACTCCAATGGAAGCATTGTTTACATTCTGAACCATAATTCCCCGTACATTTCTTGTTTTCCCTGTCTTTTAATGACCTTTCTCTCTTAATGACTCCCTGAAAACCTTCCCTGTGAAACGTGCATTCACACATGCCAGTATGCACACAAAACACACACACACACACACACACACACACACACACACACACACACACACGTGCCCAGAAGTGTTTGCTAGTTGAGGAGGTTATTGTGGGGGTACAGCTTGTGTCTCCCCGTCACATTAAAAAGCCAATTTCCTTTTAATAGAAAGAACAGCTGGACCTGACAGGTTCTGGGTCTGCAGATGGAGCAAACAGCTCCAGACCCTGTCCTGCAGCTTAGGCACAGCTGCCCGTCGTCTTATTACTGCAAGAGGAGACAGAGATGATAGAATGGAGGGAAGAGAGGAAGAAGGAAGAGGAGAAAGGGTGTAGCTTGTGCACTCTTAAGAAGGTGTGTTCGTTTAAGAATGTAAACAACTGCAGCAGAGAGACGCTGAACTCAATACTGTTGTCATTATGAAGATGGAACACAGGAGATTTGTACCTTTTTTTTTTTCCATAACAGCACTCTGTGATAACTATCTTTCACTTAAAAGTCATGCACTCATTCATTCACTCACCCCCCCTCTCTCTCTCTCTTTCTCCTCGTCCAGTGCACCTGGTTGAGTCCCAGGAGATGGCTGAATCTGCAGGAGTACCAGAGCAAGAAGCTGATGCAAGAGAGTGGGGTGGCTGTCCAGCGCTTCTATGTGGCCGACACAGCTTCTGAGGCACTGCAGGCTGCAAAGAGACTCAGTGAGTAGAGAGCAGTGCAGTTCTTCTTCTACTTCTTCTCCATCACATAGAAATAGCAGTCTGCAATAAGTTCAAGTGTTATCATTGTTTTGTATTGTACTAGTCCAGCTGGGTATTTAGATTGTTGAAAAACAGGGAAATCTTCTGTTCAGCTCTCAAGTTTATATGGCAGCTATTTCAATCAATCAATCAATCAATCATTATATATTGTGTAGCACCAATTCACAACAAGTGTTATCTCGAGACATTTTGCAAAAATCAGGTAGAAGACATTACTCTTTGTTCTGTTACATAAGAAAATGGGATAGGGGGAGATGGGATAAGTTGCAGGCACGATTTCATCTTTGAATTCCTGACGTTCCTGTTGTCCACACTTACCTTGCCGCTGAGGTGGAGGTCGGAGCAGGCCGTGCATGAATGATGACGGAGGTAGGTTGTGGGGACAACACAGTCCAATGGTGGTGGCTGGGCGTCGGGGATGTCGGGTTGTAGTAGTAAGACATGAGAGCTCAGGAAAATATGTGGTTAATAACTAAGATTTACAGAAAGTGACATGCAGTAATATGATGTTATAATGCACAGAGAGAGATAGGGCGAGATAGGAGATCAAGGTGCTAGTTCCCCTGGTAGACTAGGTCTATTTCCTTTGTCTAAACATGTATCCCCATGTAGTTTTGCACTTAAGACACATTTTATATTCTTGTTTTTTTTTTTAACTGTTAGTTGTTTTTGATCTCTGCGTAATTAAATGGCTGTATGGTGTTAAACTTAACAGTATTATCTGTGTTGCATGGCTCTATGGCCCTGCTACAGGATGTGCAAATGGCCGTGTCTAATCAGGGTGGAAGTTGTATCAGGTTTAATTTCATCTTTCTGCTGTTTGCTCCTTTTTTTTTTTTTTTAGTGTAATGGTTCTCTGTGTTTCTTCATGGTCTCACTGGCTAATGTATTCACATTTTATATCTTCATTTATTTATATGAAATTCTTGGCTGCATTTTGGATCATTGCCCCCACACACCCACAGAAAGGCAAGGAAGTGACTCAGAGGCCTTATTTTATTCTTTCAACACGGATCTTCACAAATACATTGTCCTCTCATGAACAAAGATGGTTTAACACATATTTGTATGCACCCACACAAAGATTTCTTTCTCATCCCCTACATTTCCTGTGCTACTGTTTCTCTTTCCTACACACTAAACCACCATACAGTGTGTGTATCCACCACCTCAGCAGCTATATATTTTATTCATTGTCCTCTTCAACTACGGCAGCGACTCCCTGATAACGCACCCAGGTCTGTTGTCAACCAGCAAGGTGCCGCTCTTCTTACCGCTGCCTCTGGGCTCCAGTGCCTGGGGTGCTGCTTTCAGGCACCCTAGTTGCAATGCAGACAAGATAAAATAATAGGTGTAAGATGATATATTTTCTTGACAGTACCTATAGTGCTTGGTACGGAAAGAAATGGAGTGACAGAAAGCTCAGGGCAAAGGAGTTAAAGGGAGCAGACAGCCTTACAAAACCAAGGCTGGGTTCAAGGGTTGGTTTTCTCAACTCAGGATTTGCAGTGCATTTTTTAGACACTAACAAGTCAGATACTGTAGCAGATTGAAAAAGTTAAGATGCTGCATGCATCACATTTTTCTCCTTGCACTCAAAAAGTGGCATGTTCGGGCAATTGTAAATTTATTTCTGGACATTTTCTTGATAAACTGACGAAAATCATTGTGTGGAGAGAGAGAGAGAGGAACTTTATAAAGATGGCGCCTGAAAGGAATTTATTGTGGCAGATTCTCCGTTGACGGAGAGGCTCTTGCATGACTGCAGTTAAGACATATTTAATGGTGTCCTCAACCAACATTTTAAGTGAAGCTGCAGGGAACTTGCACTTTTTGTTGCGCTCCATTGCTTTCCAGAAATGAATGAGACACGTGCTAAATCAGGTCTTAATTAGCGGCAGTGCGTTCAGATTAACTCGACTGTGGTTATGACCATTTACATCTTGAGCGTTCAACTCCGCAGCTAAATTAGAAACATGCGGCAATGAAATTCTTGCAGCTCTGACAGTTATGTGCGTTTGGCTTAGTAAATCAAGCCCTTCTTCCCAGAGCGTACTTCAGAACTGCTTTATCTTCTCATTTCCATTGAAGGAAAAAAAAAGAAAAAAAAGCTTTGGTCAGTGTTCTAGTGCATGTGCGTGTTTATTTTTTCACACTTTGTACCATAAACCATTGCTGGCAAACTATCAATGCATGCAAGTGAGCATCTAGTGACGCTTCATTTCTTCAGATACGCATAAATGTGTGAGGCTCAGTCTTGGGCTATGTTAGGTCACAGATGATTGTGATGGAAGATGATAGGAAAGGGGGGGATCAGTAACCTCTGTAGTTCAGATCTGCTTGGCTGAAACGCCAAGTGAGACTGTAAAGCTTGGACTCATGGGTGTCTGAGAGTAGGCAGGATGTGAAGCCAGCTCTGGATTGTGCTCTTTTTCATGCCGTTCCAGTGTAGAGGACACAGGGTATGAGTCTGCACAGGGGACCTGAGCTGACCAAGAGTGACTCCAATGTATTTTTGTGTGGTGCTGATACCCTGCTGTGAGCTCCTGGCCCCCCTGCATACACAATACAATAAACCAGTCAAGCATGGAAGCACAGGCAGACACAGATGAATGGCATGCGTTAGGTAAGCTTGCCCATATAAGCACACAATCACAAAGACACACTTACACACATGCACTCCAACCAGCATTCTCCTCTCTGCTGCACTCACTTAACCATGAAGTGGTTAAGTTGACAGTTCAATTGCAGCTATGCTATATAGAAACTCCTCTCACTCCTCTCATGTACTGTAGTGTCTAACTCTCCTAAAGTGGACACAGATTGATTTGTTCATTTACCGCTGAGGGCAAAGCGCTTAAAATCTTTCTCCTTTTCTATCAAAATCTAAAAAAAGTATCCGACATGGACCATTGATTCCATTTAACTTGAATGACAACTCTTAGGGGAGAGTTTACATCTTGGCAGATGGGTGACTCACAACCAGCTAATGGCTCATGGAAAGTAGGGTTTGATTTCTGAGGCCCCATACTGTGTAAGCATTGCAGGGAGTTATCAAAAAGTCACAAGTTTTTGTCACATGTGCTCCAGCGGGACACTCAGAGAATGGCCCACTTAACTGCTGCTGTCTGTCCAGAATCAATGACCCTGACCCACTCTGATAGCAGAGCTTTTAATTATTATGATGGGAGTGTGACAGCACAACCACCTAGCTGTAGTTTGAACAATAACTTTTGGACCTTGGAGTTACATAACACAACTTTGAAATGAAAAATGAAAGAAGCTTGTACTTTGTGAACTTGTCACAGTTTTGGATATTGTATTGTGGCTGTCTCTGCCCGACATTCAGGGATTCACTCCTTTGCTGGTTTTGCTGCTAAGACGCCACTCTCTTAAGCTTCCAAGAAGGTGCTATGCTCTGAAGCAGTAAATGGGGAAAGCACAAGCGAGTGTCTCTCTGGAAGAGTCAATAACTGATGTGTGTTATATGATGCTGCTATAGACCTGCTAACGTTTCAGCAGCACTTTTATTTCTTAGCTTCTGAAAAATATTTACCTTCAAAGGTAATAACAATTAAGGTAGAAGGTTTAGAGGTAACCCAACACTCAACCCATTACAAATATATCCAGTAACAAGTATCTCGTCTCAGTGCACTAAAGGCTTAGTGCTTCAGGCTGATAAAACAATCGAGGAAGTAGTAACCAGTAGTGTAAAAAAATATATAATGTTGTCAGATGTACAGAAAAATATAGCTAAAAAAAAAAAACATGTACATATTGTTACATGTCTGGACATGTGTAAAGGGGTGAATAACTTAACCTATAGCTAACGGAAGCTCACCACCCATTAGTTAACTAGTCTACTCTTGAGGGCTCGCTCCCTACCAGCTGCTAGTCTACTCTTTCCTAGTACTGGAGCTATGTCAAATTACTTCGCTAACACCCTGTCGAGAAGGGAAGACTTATATAACCGCCTAGCCCTAGGATTATCTGCCTAACATTCATTTCTAGAATAATTAGATTCAAGTATAATCCTGGATTCAGGACCCTAATAAGCCCCCGGAGAGGGATTAACTGCAACTGTCCTCACTCGGATGCTAGGTGTGTTTGAGGTGTGAAGTAAAAGTCAGTAGAAGTGTGCCGTGGTGTGTCTGCTCATGCTTACCTCCAGAGGTTCACGCGGCGTCCTTAAGAGGCTCAGGTCTTTGTGGTGTGAGTGACTTCAGTCAGAAAAATGGTTTCAAAAAGTTTCAGAAAATTTACTGAAAAAACTTCAAAAGATATTCAAAATTCCAATACAAATCAGTAAAAGTAAAAATATAAAAATGTAAATAGTAAAATACAAATTCAAATGTTTAAACCCGAGCTTGTAGACACTTGAGGTTTTAAAAGATCTCGGTCTCAGAGACTAAGTCCCAAAACAGGGATTTAAAAGTCAGAGTGACGTGGATCCTTTAGTAAAAGTAAAAAAAGAGCCCCGATCAGTTTCTCCGCAGCATTTTTAGAGCCAAACTGTCTCTTTTTTCCAAGATTCTGTAAAACCTCGACAATGCAGATTTGTAGAAGTGTTATGCACCCAGAAGTTTGTTTGTGGTTTTGCTTAAAGTATGGCACACTTATCCTGACCTCACAGGTGCATAGGTGCCACGGATGTGTGCATGATTGACAGGATATGTAAAAGCAAAGAAAGTAGTTATGACTATATGACATATGAGTTAAATGATAAATGAATTAAATGATAATAAAAGAAAAGGTTAATATGGTAAAAACAAATTCAACAATTGCATAACTCTTTCTGATCTTTCAGCAATATTGAAATCTGTAAAATAGTCTCACTAAATGTGATACCAATTTCAATACACTGAAGAATACGCTAATACTGATTGTAGGAGACACAATGTTTATTTTACCTTTTTTTTAAGCTTTTTATTCTTTAGTTAGATCACCAAAGGTGATTTGGACTGTGCATTATTTCATTATTCCTACCTGTTCAGTTGTTCAGTTGTGTGGCTGGAGCCAAACAAGGGGGAGTGGGTTTGAATGTTTTCAGTTGATTTTCAACTTTGTCCTTCGTAAGTAACTTTTTAGCTTTGTGTTGCATTATTTTTCAGTATTTTGTAGAATGTACAGTTGGAACTTCTTTGGACTTAGATTTGATTTTGCACAAATGCGTCACAGATAAAAGGCCACTCAGTCTCGTAGTGGCATATCTTAGTCATATTCACTAGACGGAGCATCTCACTGATATGATTACAACAAATACAAGTAAACTGCAGGTAAACACTGATTTCTGGCATTTTGCTGGCTTTTACCAACATAACAACCCCCTCTAGTACTGCAATGTTGCTGCATGATAATGTCCATGTGATGGTGGACTTGACTGTCATACTTACCAATATCTGACACCTCATATTAAGATTTAGTCTGTTAAAGAATCCCAATAATATTTCATACAACTCATACCTTAATCCATGTGAATAGCAAAACAAATGTAAAACCCTTAGATTGGCAATTATAGCACCTCTGGTACAAGTGCATGTCTGCCTTGAGGTCTGCAAGATGGTGATTATGATTGGAAAATGAAACAAGACGTTCTTCCAACACCATACAAGTAACCCAGTGTTTAAACGTGTGCGGGCACAGTGTTGGAACAGATTGTCTTCTCTGGTAGATCCCTCTCTGCATTGTCTGTATACTATATATTGTCAATAATAGTCTATAGCCTCAAGCTATAATTGCCTAAACTTCAGCAGTGATGGTAGCACTATTACACGTGCACGCATGCACCCACATACACACACAACATATACAAAATACATATTCTGTATTTTTGTGTATGCAGGGTTTTCACAAAGACCTGCTAACCATCTACCAGTTTGGAGATATCAGAACAAGACTTCAGTAATGAATATAGATTTCGTCCTTGCCTTGGAAGCAAATATGCACGTCAATGCACACATGCACACAAATAAACACACAGGTATACAAACACCTGTGCACCGCTATATCCGAAGAGAATGTGATTATACAGTCCACTTTGTGTGTCGCCACCCGCTTGACAGATGCATCTGCTGAGCAAATCTTGATGGATTTTCAGTCTGAATTCTAAATCAAAACCACATTTTCCCCTCCCCTTCTTTGCTGTGAAAGCCCTTCATGTCCGCCATGCCTCCTGCCGCCACCAGCAATCGTTCATTGACAAAGAAAACATTGCTTTCGGTTCTTATCTTCACCGCATGTTGAGTATGTTTGATGAACTGGAGCAACTTTTTATTTTGTAGTAAGAACACCTCATGTCAGATGAGTTTGGAATATTTTGACATGACTTTCCCATGGCACAATTATGTTTTATATAGATCGTTTGTCTTTCTTTGTTTGTCTTCCTTTTTTGGATTGAAAAGTTTGTTTACTTCTCTGACTCCTCATTCACCTCAGTCTACCTCTGTTGCTCTGTTAACTTCTTTGTGCTTGGCCCGTCAACTAACAGAGGTGGGACGAATTTTAATTTATTTCACTCGGCTATGAATATTCAGTGTAAACAGAGCAGTTTTTATGCATGGCTGTTAAATCTCATGTGTGCATATTAGAGGCATAATTTGATATGTTGGCTCACTTGATATTAGCGAGTTACCTTTCTATGAACTTTTTGACGAGGCAGGTGTGTGTGCGTGCGTGTGTGCGTGCAAAGGCAGGCAGCCAGAATAAGTTATGCTGGTGCATTTTGTTTTTGTGATGGGGTATGAAGGAGAGAGAAAAAAGGGTATCTATAGATCTAGTTATTAAGTCTGCATGCTTGATATCACTTTGAATGTGCCTGGCTCAGGTATCCTTCATTTGAAGACATAAACATTTTGCTGGACATGCTTTACATAATTATTATTTTTTCCCTTGGAAGGAAAGGGGCTTTTTTTTTAACGGTTACTGGGGATTTTCAAGAGCCCTCGAAGTCAAGTCCCTGAGGCGTTCACACTGCTCGTCAAATCATGTGTAAATAAAAGTAGCTCAAGGACCCTGCTGTTATGTGTCCCTTAAAGTGACTCTTTTCAGTGCGCTTATTAAATCCCTCACTCCCGATGTGAGCTCAGACCCCCCTCCATGCTGGTAGTCTGTGATCTGAGCTAGCTTTCTTTCAGACAAAAGCAGGCTGAGATTGTATTGTTGTTTAATCTCCCATTTGATATTGTCACAGCACATTGCTTTAGTTTCAAACAGAGCATGAATTAAGGGTTAAGTAAATACACATTAAAATATCTTGTACACTTTTGGGCAATAAGCCAATGTATGACACTCTGAGAGGGTCAAACAGCGTATCATAACAATCCACGTTTTTATCCAATTCTTCTGTAATCCCACCGTGAAAAAATGACCAATTTTGCAACTGAATTGGAAGGCAGAGGCTGCATGATGTAACGTTTAGTCTTACAGGAAAGTGTGTTGGAGAATGCTTGGGGGAAGCAGGGGAGGCATGCACCAGCAAACCAGGAGGGGAAAATAATTTCAATTCACCTTTCCTGAAATCCAGTAGCATTGGTTTCCCATTGTGCACTGATGCACAGAGGAGAGTCTGTACACAGCAGTCTCTGCTGGATGGACTCCCAGACATATCACCTGTATTTACCCATCACCAACAGTTTGGAGAGACATCTGACATACTAGACCGGAGCCAACGATATGTTTGAAGTACCCTGTGGCGAAGGCAGTGGTATTTAAAAAGAAACTTTGGGAACAAACAGGAAGTTTATGGCCATAAAATCCTACCCTGTGTTTAAAGCGTCAGAATTTACATAAAAAAGGAAGTCTTAATATTTGGTTCAATTTGTAAAACTCTCATTTGGCAATAGTGTAGTAATATTAGACAGGTTTATTATTAAAGGTGAGAACAAACGGCTAGAGTAACAGTCATGAGACACTGTGTGGCCTAACACACATGCTGTTATTTGGTGTGGCTCCACAGTATTTCTGCTGGTGATATCAACTGTTCTGCCGTCTCTGGCAGGGTGCAGAGAAGCATTTACACCTCCGACTGGGCCTGGCGCTGGTGTATGAGATCATCGAGAGAGTACCATATGCTTCTTCACTAACCCAAAACACTGCCTAGCCCGTACCATCTGTCATAGACAGTCCTTCCCACCATTGGCATCTCCACAAGCTGGTCTGAAGACTTTCTCATCCACACTCCGCATTTTACCCAAGTCATCCCTCATACTCTCCTCTCCCCCATCCTGACTGGTTCATGTGCCAATAGAGATGCATCATTATGCTTTCTCACTTAATTGAGTCACTGTATTTAGTCACTATGCTGTCTCCATGTAATTTAAAGGACTTTTACTTCCTAGACTGTGGCAGCTGGTTGGCTGAACCGTAGTTAGAGATAGTATTTAACACTGATGTCCACCTTCCATTCAGGAAAAAAAGTCATTAGTCATTTGAAACAGAAACTTAAAAATACCTTGCCTAAAGAGATGTCAGACTTCCATATCTACACTTCATAATCATATCTCTGAGTACCTTGTCAAAGTTTTCCACATAGATATGGAGCGGCCAGGTTTGTGGTTTCTGAACATGTGGTTAAAGCTATAATTTGGAAGCCTGTTTGTACTATTATATATTGTTCTTATTATTTTGGTAAACTTGCTTAATCAAATTTAAACATGTTGTAAATTAGTGTAAAGTAGAATTAGGCATGCTGTGAGTGTCAGTCCACACAGTCTACAGAAGTAACATTTAAATCCACTCCACTGGGGCGGCAGTAGCTCAGTCTGTAGGGACTTGGGTTGGGAACCGGAGGGTTCAAGTCCCTATGCGGACCAAAAATGGAAATTGGTCTGGTAGCTGGAGAGGTGCCAGATCACCTCCTGTTTTCCGTGACCCGTTTTCTGCGTGACCCTTTTTGATTCTGGCAGAAACAGAAATGGTAAAAGTTTATGAAAAGCTGAACTTGTTGGAGAGCACAGCAGCTGGCTGGCAGGGCTATTACACCAAACATTACAGTGGAATTATGCTCTTTTCCTATTGTAAGGTCTTTCTATTTTAAGTCATTAATATTGCTCTTTGGCTATATGGTTCAGTTTGTGCTGTATGAGATTATGATTTCATCGTGCCCAGTATTAGTCAGCCATGAATGTGGCACAGCTAAGAGCCCTGTGGGGAAGTGAGTCAAAAGCTCGAGCTGCTCCAGTAGCATTGTGCAGCCATCAATATGTAGTTGACAACAAAGTTCTGCTTATTTCAGCAAGACAATACCAAACGTACTCCTACATCCTCCTGATCTTCCTGCAGTCCCGACTTGTCACTGTTTGAAAATGTTGGAGCATTATGAAGAATAAAAGAAAAGAAATGACACCTGAACTGTTGATTAGCTGATATTCTAAATTAATCCAGAATAAAAGAAAAGTTGGATTTAAAAATGGAAGTTGGTCTGGTAGCTGGAGAGGTGCCAGATCACTTCCTGAGCACTGCCGAGGTGCCCTTGAGCAAGACACCAAACCCCCCTCCCCACCACCAGCTCAGGAGCACCCGCCGGGAGCAGCTCTGTCTCTCTGACATCTCTCCATTAGTACTGTACATGTCCATAGGATTCTGTTTGTGCATGTGTGTATATTTCAGCCTATGTGTGTGTTGCATGACTTGCAACACAACGCAGTGTAAAAACAGAAATTTCCCCTTGCTGGGATCAATAAAAGTAAATCTTAATCTTTAACTGTGCATCCTTTCAATCAGTACACCTTATCTATTATTTCACATACATGTATTGACACCCTCTCTCTTTTCAAAAACATGCCATGCTAATGGATAAACAACTGATCAATAAGAACTGAGTTAACTTATGCAACAAAAAATTCTCATCCTCTGTCTGCATCGTCAATTAAAATGCTAATATTTGTCAATCACAGAAGATGGATATTATTCCTTACTGAGGGTGGATGTCCTCACACATGCTGAGCACATGCAGGGGATCCTCACTCATTCATTTTCATAGCGTGAAAGAAAAAAGAATCAAGACAGTTAAGGATGCCTTACAAAACATGACCTCAAACATATATGTTTATATGAAGACCATTGTCAGTTTGTGGTCCTGCTGAAAGAGGAGATCTAAATGCCTGAAGAGAAGAACATCAGTTCTCCAACACAGGTTAGAATAAGGCGGGTTCAAATTGATTTTAATAAGTGAAATGTTACTTCTTATTCATATGAAAAGTGACAGCCCCATTCTGCTGATAGATGAATCTAACATGCTGTAGTTATAGTTTATTGATTTCACAAACTGTTAGAAAGCCTGTACTGTAGATTTAAAAAATATTGAACCATAAGAGCATGATACCAAAAAGTGTTCATACTATAAGAAATGCATGTGTTAATGGCTGTTCATTTGTTCATTTTTGGTTGAAGAGCAGGAGACACTTTGAAGTCCTGAAGTAGGTGTTGAATAACGATATTTTTCTGTCGCCCATCAGAATCACTCATGACCTGGTTCCTTTTTTCCCCCAATTTTATCCTAACACTTGCTAAGTGATAAAGCCATTATCTGGATGATTCTGGCTCTAAATTGCATGTTTTATTAAGGCCATTCCATGCTTCATTGAGCTGTGAATTGTAAGAAGCAATGCAGTGCTATTATTTCTCTCTGTGTGCCTCTTTCTTTTATTCACTCAAGTTCTGCTCCAATTTCTACCTGACAGTAATTTCATTAAGTTTGTATGGCCTATGTTCTTTTTCATGTATTTCTTTTATACCCAACTCTCTGTGTGATATCAATCCTGGCTCACCAATGACTAACAGTGTAATAGTTCTATGAATCCACAGCTCTACTTTACAGCCAATGGACACTTAAGCTGCATAGTTTGGATAAGGTAATATGTTATTCTGTGTATATAGTATTCATTTTCATCTACGGCTAGACAAATACAACAAACATGGTCAATATAAAGATAATGCCCTGACCTCTCCTGACTTTACACCCTGTCCCTTCGTTCACAGCTTTCACCAGAGCAGTCTTGTTCACTTCAACACTTCAAGTGCCTTTAAAGACCACTTTCATCTTCCCCCTCCAGAAAAAGAGGCAATGTCTCTGGTGAAAAGCGCTGACAGGAGCAGTTAAAGCCAAGTAGAGGCGGCTCAACCATGGCCCTATGACTTCAGTCTTTGTCAGAAGTAGTGAGGGAGAACACACCCTCTTTAGGTTTTGTGTGCGCCTGTGTGTATGTACACTAGCAAGAGACAAGGGTCCCAGGTGGCGTTGGTGGCACAGTGGTTAGTGGCCACTTCCCATGTATGGAGGCTATGGTCCTCCAAGCGGGCGGCCCAGGTTCGAGTCCAACTTTGGGCTCCTTTCCCGCATGTCATGCCCCACTCTCTCTCTCTCTCTCCATGATTTCCATCTCTATCCACTACCCCATCTCTCCAATTAAAGCCCAAAAATAAATCTTTAAAAAAGAAGAACAAAAGAAAACAGGGGTCTCAGTTAGCTTAAAAGTGCACTGGAGTTTGGTTGACCGTAGGTACAAATGCAGTCCGAACCAAACAAGTGAAGTGAAAAACAGTGCATTGTGGGTTGAATTTGGTCGGATATGTTGTTGTGTAAAACGGTAATAAAAACAGATAACAAAAAGACAGCAAACCAAATGTTGAAACTTAAAAATGTCATAGTCCTTGGAAAGATTCAGTGCCCTTTTTGAATTTAATGACAGCAACATGTTTCAAAAAGTTGGGACAGTTGCAACGAAAGACTGGAATGTTGTGGAATCAGTTAGGCTCACTGGCAACAGGTTTGTGAATAAAAGAAAATTTGGATTTAAAAATTACAGAAATTGTTCTCCTCATTTTACAAAAAACTTTTGTGTTGTGTTGTATTGAAACAAAAAAACGTGATGCAACAGAGTGCTAAACATGACCCGGTCCCTACTGTGTTTGGAAATGTGCCGCTGACATCAAGTTCAAAATGACCATATACAGTACTTTTCAATAGACATTTGATATGTTTTCCTTTTGCTTTTTTCAAATGTATATGACATTTCAATCATATTCTATTTTATTATGTTCCACGACCCGCCTTTTGAATTCTAGGTTGTTGTTTTTTGGTTTCAAGAAAAAAGACAAAAAACCTAGAGCACAACACAGGAAATACTCAAATATTGTGTACAGACCAACAAAGAAAATGAAATTAAGACAACTGTGTATGTGTTGTGTTAGTTTAATGTGGGTGGTATGAGTGTTTGTTCTGTATGGTTCTCTGGAGGTGTAGTCTATCGCTTAGATAACAAGATGGAAAGAAAAGAAAATACTTAGAATAACAATTCAGATCAATTAAGTAGATTATGGATCAATTATTTGAACCTGCATTTACCAACACCATTACTATCTTCAACAATGATAATAATTGAGGTAATGAAAGTTGATAAGAGCAGATTATTTGTAAGTGCCTCTGTACATGAAAATATAAGGGTTGTCTGGTTTCATGGAACAGAAGTCTGTGTATATAGATGAATAATTAAATCACTCAATCTTACCTGTTCACTGTCTTTGGAGTGTTTTTGCACATTGTTGTTATGGCAACAGTTTAATTGTTCATACCATTTGAAAATGTCTTTGTAGCATGTTGTTCAACTTAATTAAGCCGACAAAATGAATTAGGCTTGTGTTTGGATTTGATTGGTTCATACCTTGTCCTTGAGCTTCTGCTTACACTGAGTTAACATCTTTTAAACTTCTGATGTTTTATGTATGACCACTTTGTTAATGAAAACATGAAATATATGAATATGAAATATTCTGAAATTGGAATGATTTTACCGTTTTCTTTATTTGTGTTGAATACTGGACTATCATAATAGTAATGTTTACAAGGGAGACACATCTTTTCTTTGAGCACTGATAATAGGAAATTGGCATATATAAAACATTTAACTGTGCTTTTTCATTTGGCCAGAGTGTGACACAAGTATTATTTTAAAGGTCACATAATATCCTCCTTTTGAACCAGTTTCTGTTAGTCTCAGAGCCCCCCAAAAACATGCCTGTGAAGTTTCTTCCTAAAAATCCACTCTGATCCTGTATTTTATCAGGTCTATTAACCTCTTTATTTCAGCCCTGCTCAGAACAGGCTGTTTCTGTGTCTGTAGCTTTAAAAGCAAATGAGCTGTCTCTGACCACGCCCCTCTCTGGAAGGGGATGTCGCTCAGGCTTTGTTGCACCATGCCCTATCGTTTACGGTAGAAAGGCAGACTCAGAGGTCAGAACAAACACCTAGCTGTGGGAGAGTCACCCACCTGGGGGAAGAGTTACTGCCCTTTGTGATGTCACAAACTGCCTGTTTGACAAGTGGAGCAAGCAAAAACTGAGAGGATGGCCTTTTTTCATAATTGGGGGGGTTTGTAGACAGACTAGAGACACGTATACCACCATGGTAAAGTATATTTTGCATATAATGTGACCTTAAAGATCTTTGTAATGTGTTGGGGTCCTTTAATATAACTATTAACTGCTAATATCAGGTCAAAACAACATTTCTCTTTCTTATACGTTTATCCAAAAAGCTCTACTTTCTCTTTGTCCTTGCCTTCCCCCTTTCCCGTTTAGCTAATCAATCTATCATCTCCTTACTGCTGTCTACAATATGTTCTCATTTCACTTTTCTCTTTTCTGTTCTTTTTACTTCATTCAGTTGTTGCAGTCATACCCTTGTCCACTATAGAGCTCCCTCAAGCTTTGTCTGCAGGGCTAAACTCCCCTCTATGGAGTTCCCTCCTGTTAAATACACATGCTATTACACCAGAAACTCAGTGTCCTCTTTTTGCCCACTTTCATCACATTAAAGGGAAATAAGTAAATGTGGGTAGATAGCTGGGGAGAGCTGCAGCTTTCCTTACCTCACCACCTCATTCCCTGCAGGGCTCTCGATGATGGACGGAACAGCTCCTGCTCCTTCAGACAGCTAGCTCGTCACACAAGGAAGACAGATGTTAGTGTGCAGTTTTGCTGTCTCCAATACCTGACGAGATAAAACCCACCTGATGGGAAGACAACATCTGAAGGGGGCTAGTGTGAAACATGGGGTTATTGACTTGGACACTGCAGCATACTGAAAAAAAAAAAACCATTGCAGGCTGAATAATGACTGCAAATATTTGCATATCATAAACCATTTTGTTCTCCAACAAAACACTGCAATGAATGGACACAGACATTCACTGTTCACATTACTTTGGCCTCTCTGAGGATCTGTTGTCATCAAATACATTAGCTGACTCTTATAGGTCTCTCCTTTTGCGAAGAAAAAAACCCAGCACACATCGGAAATTGTCTTAACAGCTGTAAATAGGCTTTGCAGGGTAAAGCTGCCTGTCTCTCAAAGAGCTGATTTCTGTAAGCCTCTTAGTGTTTCCACCTCCTCATTACACACCCTAACCTATTCATGTCGTGGGTGAGACATGGAATTACTTCTCACACATTGCCTGTATCATATTAGGATGATGCTAATGTGCCAGTGGAAGTGAACATGCAGTCTAATGTTTGTTGACAGTGTGCTCTGCATATTTGCCGGCTTGCCTTGTTTCATGTTGGAGTTAAGTCAAAGTTCATGTAGGAATGGGAAATGTACTATACTGGCCTAAAATGGACCATTATAATAGTGTTATTTTTCTCCATCCATTAGGCACCCTTCATTACTCATGGAGGAAATGGCATTGAAAGTGCTCCTCTTTTTCACTCGTCGATCGGCAGAAGCATATTTTTGCTTTTAGAAAAGTTTATCTGCTATTGTTCACGCTGAACCGATGAAAAATGTTCGTTCAATAATGAGAAGTGGGAACTTGTGTTTGTGTAGACTCTTGGCCACTCATTTAAAATGTATTTTTTTTAAGGAGATTCTCTAAAGCACTCTGTTGTTTGCAACCCAGAGGTAACCTTCTTGTTAAATGTCTCACATTGTGGCTTAGCGCAACTTAATGTTGTTGCACAGGCTTCATTCTCGAGAAATGATTCCCCCTACAGATACCCCTGTGGTCATTTAGAACCCACCGCTCAACAACAACATTATCATTACTGTCACCCCTGTTGTTGTGTTGCAGTGTAGAAAGTCTTAGCCAGCGGTTTGAACTGCACCTCTCCGTCACTGCGAGGAGAACTGGGCCACCTCAGGATGTCATTAGAAGTGCTGTCCCCAACTGAAAGCCAGGTGGACTTGTCCTCTAATGAGGAATCAGCAGTCAGGAAAGCACCGACTGCAGGAGGTGACACACAGAGGTGCCGCTGTTGTTACGGGACGCTGATATGCTCGTCCACTGAGTAGAAGTGAGATGGCATCATTAGAGGCAGAGACAGACGCAGGGACGGTGGGCTTAACCAGACAAGACAGTGAGATGGTAATGATATATTTAGTTGTAGCGCGCGCAGAGCCAAATTGTTATCTCTGATTTTTTTTTATTTTTGTCAAACTCTCTTTGTTTGTCTCTTGTTATACAAGTCCTAATATTTACTCTTAAAGACTGCCTGAAGCTTGCTGAATTTGTAAAGGGTCGTTAGGTTTTTATCATTTTCTGTTCACTCTTCAACCTCAACCGAAAAACCACAGATCATTTTTCTAAGCCCTTAGAATTCCAGAGCCGTTGTGTCAAAGTGGATTGGAACACTGATGGTTTTATTTTTTTCGTTTGGTTCACCTGCTATCTCCGCATGAATGGAGACCCGTTTTCTGCGTGACCCTTTTTTGATTCTGGCAGAAACAGAAATGGTAAAAGTTTATGAAAAGCTGAACTTGTTGGAGAGCACAGCAGCATCCACGGAGAACAAATAAAACCTCACAAGGAGTCTTAACCTTAAACACTTAACTGTTCCATTTGCTGCTTCCAAAGGTGTAATTAAAACATAACGTGCTGGCAGGGCTATTACACCAAACATTAAACTGGAATTATATTTGACCTTTTTTGTACACATTCAGGGGAAAACAACAGCATGCCATATTTAATTGTCTGCTCTTCTCTTATTGTAAGGTGTTTCTATTTTCACTCATTGATATTGCTCTTTGGCTATATGGTTCAGTTTGTGCTGTATGAGATTATGATTTCATTGTGCCCAGTATTAGTCAGCCATGAATGTGGCACAGCTAAGAGCCCTGTGGGGAAGTGAGTCAAAAGCTCGAGCTGCTCCAGTAGCTTTATGCAGCCATCAATATGTAGTTGACAACATAATTGAAGTTATTTAAAGACACGCCATGTGCCACTCGATGGAAGCAAATGGAAGCACAGATTGTTGTTCTTTCTACGCATAGTCCTGGAATACCCCTGAATAATGCATTCTATTTCAGCTGCTGGAAACCTACTAGTCCAACAAAAAAATACCAAGAAAGAATATTTAGGTCTCCATTACTTATTTGAATAGCCTTGTTCGCGATTCCAGACTCTCTATTCTCTAAAGACTCATTTCCGCCTGTTTGGCAGCAATCAAAACTCTTCCTGCGTTATAACCACGAGGTGTGCTGTCTTTATGAGCACAGATGCTGAAAAAGTCTTCTTTAGTGGTTTTCCCCTTAAGTGTTAATGACATTTATCTATAGGAGGGCTCCGGCTCTCTGTGCTACGCTAGTGTTTGTTTCCTCTCCCATTCCCAAGAGTTTTATTAGTCTACCCATTTAGCCGCCACATTACTTTCATTTCTGCACAAATGCACGCTGGGGATGGTCGTCCTGATCTTTTCCTCCTTTAACACAGATGGTAGCCACATCTTTACACTCTCTGCATTGGCACAAAGCCCACATCTGTCCCCTACCAGCCAGTATCCCCCTCATGACGCAGCCTCAGAGGCTTAATTAAAAGTCAGACCTAAGCCAAAATTCCTGCTAGCCACTAGTGGACTACATGGAAAAAGAGAACGGGGTGAAACGAGAAAAGGTCTTTCTAAGGAGGGAATGAGACAGAGGGTGGAAAGGACACTGATTGTAGAAGTAACAACCTCCTTGCCAGCTGCTGTCACAGCAAAGCAGACTAGGAGTTGATTTGTACTCATTATTGGAAAATGAGTGTGGCCTGGGGATGATGACCACATTACTCCCATCGCATGTGATATGACTGGAGATGTTTTGCAAAGTTAATCCCCCCCCCCCCCCCCCCTGTGTCCCCAAGATATAGAGAAATAAATGGAGATGGAAATCTTTCTTTGCATCTTCACAGTGGGCCATGAAGGATTCTAATGGAAGTGGAGGAACTGATTATGCAACCACAGCTCCCCCCCCCCCCAAGAAAAGTATTTTCATTCAACTAATAACCAAAGCACTTTCTGCAGGAGGTAATTCTAATTATCGAGGCTACGGCAAGTTCAGGAATGATCTCTTATGTATCTCTGCTAATTATGCCTTTACAGGAATGAAAACATCCATTTAAGGACGCATCTTGGACAATATAAACGGCATTTTTCTGTCCGCACAGTTAGAATGGAATGCCCTTTATTAGAGTGACCTCTTAAGTGGAGTGCACACTACAAGATAATCTGGCCAATTGTCGGCCTGATTCCCTCCTTACGACCAAAGTCAGCAAAGACCCGACTATCTGATGGATCCAACGATTATCTTGCCAGATTCTCCTGTGGTGTGAGGTGTGTTAAGAGTGTTTGCAACCTCCCCAATCTGCTCGTAAAACGATTCTGGGCCGCCCTGATTTGAAATCGTAACTATTAAAAAAGTGATCAATATTTACGATCAGAAATCCTGTTGTGTGGGGAGAACACAGAGGAAGACCGAGCACGGACTCTGGGAATTTTCATGTGGAACAGAACAATAGCCAATAGGGAAGCAAGCTGACTGAAGCAGGAAGCACAACAAACATTACCATGGCGACCAGCAAACGCGAAGCATAAAGTTAGGTGGATGTCATAAAACCAGGACCGACTTGTTGATTTTCTGGCACAACCCAAGTGTTTATATCATGTGTCCTGTAAAATCAACCACAATACAATGAATGTACCAGCTAACAGCTAGCCACATTTAGCTTGACCATCATGAGATTGATAGTTGAGACTCTGGTTGTTGGTGAATGAATTGGTTAGAGTGTGGTGTGCTCAATTGGTCATCTCTTTGGACACTAGGACTGAACTGTTAATCTGTCATGACGTCGTGTGGTGTCTCTCACATTTTCAAAATCGTTTCAGTTTTTAAAAATCATGTGGTGTGTGCCAGGCGTTAGTTTACAGTTTTAATATCGCATCATCCATCGCATAAAAACCTCAATCTCTGACACTAAAACTGCCTTTCCTTATTAGCTTGAGACATGCACCCTTTTTTGCCCTTGTTCATTGCGCTGTCTGGGTTGAACATAAAAGACAATGACTTGTCTCTGATTCTACATACTGGTGCTCCTTTTTCACCCAATCCCCACTCTGTACCGCACTCATTAGGGAGCAACCTTTGTCTGAGTGTTAGGGGCCATCTCATGTCTGTCGTATTACCAGATAATGGTGCACCCTGCTCTTCACCATGCCCTATGTTTGCTGTGATCTTTGAGGACATCGTTATGCTCTCCATGTGTTCACACAGAGAGCTGAGTTTGGTTTTACAGCGATATTCTTCCTGATGAGAATCGTAGACTTTTTAGTTATGTATGTATGTATGAATCTTTTTTTCCTCTCATTGTATGCCTCAGTTGAAGAAGTAAGCTTGTATTATCAGCACATTGCTTTTCCAGTGCCAATTCACAACTGCTGATATTGCAACAAGATCTTATTGTGTGCCGCATAATGAGCAAGTTCTCTATCAATTACTAGTGCGGCAGGAATGAACACCTGCCTTGTTCTCACCCCATTAACTTCCCTGGCGTATTACATGCCTTTTAATATATTTAATATGTCTTCGGTTTAGAGCCATTTCTTGCTCTTTTTTTTTTTTTTGCAAGGTCCTCATTAATATGTCAATTCTTTCTGCTCACCTCAAACAATGTAACCCACCTATTTTGCTCCATTCTTGTTCTCTAGCTTGTTTCTTCTTTTTCTCGTCTTTAAGCAAAAGTCATTTCCTTTGCGCGGTCCCTCTCCGCTGCACATGCCCGCAGGACACTCTATTTCATCTCGCTTTGAACTCTTTTAAATTTTGCGCAGTAGCAGTTCTTTATTAACATATTTATTCATTTATGAATCTTCTCAAAGCCCGTTGCATATGAATACACCTTTATTCTCCCATTCTCTCTCTTTGCTCCCCTCCTACCCCCCCCCCTCAGCTCTAAACTCTCCACAGAGAACAGGTCTCACTAATGCAGTGTTAGTTTAATCCCTGCCACCCTGTCAGAGGCTATTTTCTCTGAGGGCCTTTTCTTACTACAGCAGCAGTGAGCACAGCCAGACTTTTAAGACTCTCTTTTCTCACCAGCTGTGGACATTTTCCACTTTGATTGTATAGTTTTTCTTGTGTGTTTTTTTTTTCTTTCTTTTAGCCAGTCAAAGAGGGCGCTTGCCTCCAGCCATCAAGGTCATGATGTCTTTCCAGCTATCTCACCGTGGATCATCCCCTTCCACTTTTCCTACCACCCACTTCCCACCCTGATGGCAGCCACCTGTCAATGGCTGAACTCCCCCACCTAGATAATAATAACCTAGCCAGAGACCATCTTTCATCAAGTGTCCTCGCCCTATTTGAATAGAGGGAGATTGTGGGCAGGATGCTGAATAGACAGCTGAAGGGCCTCCTCCTGATGTGCGAGTTCTTGCGCTGTGGTTGTGACAGCAAAGGGGATGCTGGGTGGTTACACAAAGTGAGCAAGGTCATGTGAAAGCTTTTCAGTCATGCAGATAAATAAGTCCTTCTTGCATTCAGATTGTGACAAAATGCCATCATAAAAAATCACCAGTGAAACACATAAAATGGATACGCTTTGTTGATTGTAGTTTTAACTGAGATAATTTTCTTTTTTGATTGGAAACGGGCATTAATAGTTCCCAGAAGAATGTGACCAATGTCCTCTGATGTTTCCTCTATCACCATCATCAGTTCCAAATTGTTATCTATCATAATACTTAAATATAAAAGAGAAAACCTTCAACACAGAAAATATTCCCAACAACACAGAAAAGAACAGCAGGTTGGTGTTTGAAGGCACATCTGGAGAAATTAACCTGCTGACAGTGAACTTTCAAAATACTCTGTTTGCTCAACAACACTATGTTAGCATTGTAGCAATTATCGCAAAGCCCTTTTGAACATCCTTAGAGAATTGATAACATAGCTGAAGACGGTCCGTTCCCTCTGTAAGACCTTTCTGTGCATTACAGTGAAGGTGCAGTGATTCATACACATTGTGATAAGTGGTGCTGGGGTAATTCTTCTACTGTTTGTTTTGCTAAAACTTGGCATCGTAAACTTTTTCAGACCTGATATAATTCCTGATCTTTTCACATTTCGTCTCGTCTCCCCTCCTGCCTTCAATCAGATAGACAGATAACTGGCAGACTCGAGGGGCATTCGAGGTGCTGAGCCTCTAAAGTGCTCCGACTCTCTTTCTCTGTCTCTCTTCCCCTCTGTTTATCTCTCTTTTCTCAATCCATCCCTCTCTGTCTTTCAGATGCCAAGGAGATCGTGCTGAAAGCTCAGATTCTGGCCGGTGGCAGAGGCAAGGGTGTGTTCGACAGCGGCCTTAAAGGAGGAGTGCACTTGACTAAGGAGTAAGTATGCCCCTCTGTGCATTTTCACACTATGAGTTATTATAGAAGATACATTCATTGTTTTCCTTCCACGACAGCAGCTTTTAAACTGACGAGGCTCAAACAGCTCTCTGAAGATGTTTCCTAGACTCAAAGGCACTGTCAGGATTACTTGTGCTGCAGATAAACAGTTATTCTGTCTTGCAATGTCTCGTTTTTTTTCGAGAACTACCCTCAATTATGTGTTGAAAAGTTTAAGTGTTTTGCACCCCTCACTGAGTTTTCCTTCTTCTTGTTGATATGGTTTTTGGCTCCTTATTAGGGTTTATTGTGTTTTAGTCTCAATTCACAAAGTGTGTTGAGTGTAGTCCTCCACTGAAGGCTCACTTTGAAAGCTTGTGCATTTTTCAAAGGGCTAAAAAAAGGTATATATATATATATATATATATCTTAAAAAGAGCTTTCCTTTGCTCAGGCACCGTGTTTCTCTCTCTCTCTCAGCGTTCCATGTACTGAAGTGGTGCTATCTTTTTAGTAAAGGTCCCTATCTCTTTCTGTCTCCTTAACCACAAAAAGGTGATTTATGACAATTGTCCCACAGATGTATCATCGTCAGCCTACTTCAGGGTTTCGGAATGGCCGGAAACTTTTTTTCACAGTGAGATATGCTGAAGTTCGTCGTCCCCAGACAGTGACACGAGTGCACAGTTCACCGTTATATCATCTATCAAAGAACGAGTACAACCCCTGGCTCCCTTTCTATTCACTTAGAGAACCCGAGCAGGCATACAGCATGTGGGCTGCTGTTACACAGAGTGAATAAGTAAGGGTTCATTCATGGCATTCTGTAGATTTACCAAAATGTGCTTTGTCAGGATAAATTACATTACCTACTGTTCTAACATATTCCTATTTCTTTCTACTGTATATATGGTGATGTATATTGTTACTGTGTATATTCAAAATATATACATAATTCCTCCTTCTACATACTGTATCTGTTATCTCTCTTCACGTTATAAGAGCGGCTGTAACACCAGCATTTCCCCACCGAGATTAATGAAGTATCTCTGATTGTGATTGTTATTATCCTCCTTTGCACCCCTGACATTTTTTTAGATAGATTCAGCACATTCAGGTCCTGGTATTTTTTGGAGTTCTCTTTCATGCATGCACCTCACAGCAGGAGATTGTCAGGGTCACACGCCCTCTCATTTAGCTTAGTTTGGGTGAGGATCTGCATTAAACTTACAAGAGGAGAGTTCAGAATTGGTGAATGTGTTGATTTCACTTCACTATGCATAATAATTCCTCTTGTTTTAATCTCTTTCAATTTCTCTCTGTTCTTCCGTGAAGTTCGTGCAGGCTGCATGTTTTTTATGTATGAAAAGGTGCTCTATAAATAAAGCTGAGTTGAGTTCCACAGTAGAAACACAAGAGGATAACACGTGGTACAGACAAATTAGGTGAGGATTTAAGTCGGACCAAAGTATGAAAATTGGTCTGGAGACTGTATAGGTGCCGGGTCACTTCCGGAGTACTACCGCGGTACCATTGAGCAAGGCACACTATAACAGCTCTGAATAGCGGCTCATCGGCAGCAGCCGCCATGCTGGAACTCCTGTCTCAGCCTAACTTTAAGTCAAGCTAAGGACAGGCTGAGAGCGGGAGCTGAGGTGGGCTTTAAGCCTAATGACAAACAGTTACATCATGCCCACCTGTCAATCATATCAGCTATGGATAACACGTATCGCTCATAAAATCAAAACGGAACCCTTTAATAAAAAAAAAAAAATCACCACCCGTACAGTGTGTGCCCATGATGACAATAACCAATCAGACCTATTTTGTTTTTTGTCCCAGATTGTAAACACATTTATTTCTACAGTTAAAACTATCTTTTTTGCCTGTGTGTGTATTTGACATGAGGGGATCTTGGAGCCAGCCTCAAGCGGACACTAGATGAGCTGCAGGATTTTGCACTTCTGCATAGTGTGCATTATTTAAGACAGGAGGTTTCCACTGACCAAAGTTTCCTCTCAGGGATTAATATAGTATAAAAAATAAAATAAAAAAAGCCCGCCCACTCTAATGCAGTGGCTGTCCGGACTATTACCTACCTGCTCTGTTTACCCATTAGCTCACCTCAACTTCATGCTGAAATATTCCTAAAGTGCTTGCAGGAAAGGCTTTGCATAAAGACAGAGTGACTAAATTTAAAACCATTTGAGTCCACACATGCTGCTGAACAATGTTGGAAAACTTTCAGGAGTACAGTGCATGTGTGGACGGAGCTTATTTATGCACAGAAAATACTGAGATATATCTCTCTTCAACTGAACAGAACTCCAGAGAGATCAATCATTTTAATCAGGGATTGTTTTGTAGATGAAGAATTGTTTCTTTGAGAAGCAGCCTGTTTGACCTGTATCCTCTCTCCTTCAGCCCTGCTGTGGTTGGTGAACTTGCCAATAAGATGCTGGGTTTCAACCTGACTACAAAGCAGACACCGAAGGATGGAGTGAAAGTGAAAACGGTGAGCCACTGCAGAGACTAAAGGAAAGACAAGAAACATACTTTACTCTTTCCTGTTTGTTTTTTTCTGACCCAATTTCAAGGCATTTTGAGTCCAGTAATGCAGTGCTGTAAAATTAATGACTCTGAGGGAAGTTTGGCTCTTTTTTTTTTTTCTTTTTTTTTGAAACTTTGTTTAAAAAGTAGCTGTCCACTGTTGTTTACTCTGGTGTTTGCTGGTTGGTGTTATGGCTCATTGCATAAATTGAACCTGGCCCACTGTGAATATAAAGTGCTTGGTAAACAACTGTTTCTATGTGCCACTAACAAGCAGGAATATCATTTTCTCCACTCGCATGCTGCATGCTGTACGTCCTCAAAACAGACATTTCCAGGTGATGAAGCGCTGTCAGTCTGTGACTGGTGTGTTGGTTACGCTCGCTTTCTCTACCCCTGCTATCCCCAAAATCCAGCTCCTACTCCTACTGCCGAGTTCAGGTGGAATCAAATGAGTGTCGCACTTGTCATTTTTATAGAAAGCACCAGCAGAACAAGACATTTACAAGCTCAGAATAAACAACCCGCTTCATATGCTGAGGACAAAACGACAAAATAAATTGTACAAACTTGAGATAGATGTGAGCTAGAGGAGATGGAATCATCTAATCTCTCACAAAGAACATCATCTTCAACCTGCAGCACTGAAATCAGACCTGGCAAGAGCAGCCGTTGACTGTCCCTAAAGGATCTAGCACCGTAACATGGTAGTCACAACCTTGTCTGTCAGGCGTCAACCAAAGCTTTGCTGTCAACCTGCCAATGGAGCTCACATCAACCCGCAGCCCATACTGCACCCTAAGCAGAGAAATAGCACATGGAAAAGGCGCAGCACCTTCAGCATGTGCATGGATTTGCTGTCATGGACCTGATGGAGGGAAGAGGAGGGAAGGGTAAGGGAAAATGAGACAGGCGGTGTAAGAGATGGTTGTTAAAGAAAACTGCAGGAGACATGGAAGGGGGATTTGAGGGTAAAAGGGAAGAACAAGACAGAGGAAATAGAATATATTTAGATAGAGTGAACAATCAGACTACAAGTCAAACAGGATAGAACTTAGGAGAAAGTTTGAGTGACTGGAAGAGACAACATTTGGACAAGGAGATAGGGCCGCTGTCTGTTAACACCGAGGTAGGAGAAAGCTATCCATCCTCGTTCACTGGGCGATAGAGTGGAAGCTGAACATAAGGCCCCTGCATGTTCAAACAAACACCTTATCCAGGAAACCTGCAGCCCATTAACCACCACACAACTGATAGTTCCTGTCTGTTTTTTTTTTTTCTCTTCTTCCAAATTAGATTTGCTTGCTTGCTTCCCTGTTTCTCTGTTTATCTGCTGGTCTTTCTCTCTGTTTGCCTTCCTGTCTCTCTGTCACAGCATGTGAGCTTTTCTTAGAGCTTTGCTTCATAGATTCTACTGATCTATGGTCCCTGCCTATTTGTTATCCATTATGTGTAATGTAGTATTTAATGTGGTCCACCTTTCTTGATGAAATTCTGTAATTTGACAATTAAAATAAATGAGCAAAAGTTTGCCTAATACTGAAGGGAAGTCAAGAACAATGTAAGTATTTAAATAAAAGGGCTAAAGAGGTAATCGTGATGTCAAGCTGATAGCATATTAGCATCTCTTTTCTCCCGCTGTGGCATGTGCAGGTGATGGTTGCGGAGGCCCTGGACATTACCAGGGAGACCTACTTTGCAATACTGATGGACCGCGCCTGCAATGGTCCCGTCATGGTGGGAAGCCCCCAGGGAGGCATGGATATCGAGGAGGTAGCAGCCAACACCCCAGAACTCATCTTTAAGGTAAAGGACTTTAGTTAAAAATCGTCAATCAAAAATGACACCTGGTGAATTATGCTCCAGGCGGGGACAGAGATGTACATAGTACTTAGATTCAGATTCTTTACTGTCGAATAAGGGAAATTTGTTTTTTAAGCAGGAACACACAAAAGACAACAAATGAACATTTTTACTAAGTTAGTATGGACAATATGGAGATGTTCAAATGTACAATTAAAGTGCAAAAAGAGCCACCTGAGGGCTAATTACTATTTGATATACTTATTAAAGATGTACGTCTTAGTCTGTTGATTTGATGCAAAAACATAATAGAAATGGCCAATAATGGACTAACAGAATAAACATCCAGTGACGTCAGTTTTAACTTCAGAAATGGTTTATGTACGTAACAGTGTTTATTTAATTAGATCATTTCTTATGTTTAGAGATGCTTAGATAGTTTCATATCACCTCTGCAGTCTGTGATGCTACAGTTGTGTCAAAAGTCAGCGGCCTGTGAGCTCAATCAATTTAGTCCAAATGATCAGGACATCAAGGGGGCGTGCCATGACACCTGTCAATCATCATGCTACAGTGCTGGGGGTGTAAACAGTATGCTCATTTGGAGATATATAGTGTGTTTATTCTTGTTACTATTAGGTTTTAGTTGCTACTCTAGGTTTCACCCAAGTTTAAAAAAATCTGTTGTGAGTTATTTAAAGAATAGTTTATATTTATTTATATATAATTTCTTAATATAATTTATATTATAAGAAATGTAGAGCAAAGCCCTACTGGCGAATTTATACCAGCCGCCCCTGATCACAACACAGTATGTAGCTAATATGTACTTATAGTCTTTTAGGAACTTAAAAAACCTTTGCTCTATCCTTATCAGATATCTGATCAAAGTTTCATACTTTGAAATCCTGCAAGAAAGGGGTCAAGCTGTTCTCTGTATTTTTCGTATTATTTTACTGAGTTTGTTGTAATGTCTTCATGCAGCAGCTGAACATGTGCCCATCGATAGCAGCCACACACTGATTCTTAAAATGAAGAAACAACAACAACATGCAAACACTCGGCCTTCTGTGTTTTTGTACTGCTGTTAACTGGATTCCAGTTACAAAGCTCACTCCACCAGTACACCTTACTTGGCAACAGGTTCTAGTTGTAGCTAACAGATGTCAAATTAAAGCCTTACAGATGGAGTTGGCCTGCACATCCATTTTTTTGTTTATCCTTCTTTTTCTATAGTGTACAGATGTTATAGCAGATTGTAAAGATCCTGCAGAGATTGATGCCGTTTATTATATCCACACACTATTTCAGATTGTAAAAGCATCACCCAGCTGTCTTGTAGCTATCTAACACAGACACGACAGAGCAGTGCACCTTTCTAAATCGTATTAAAATCTACATTGTCCAGATCTAGTTTGTTTAGAACGGCAGCTGCAGTTTTATACTTTATTTCTACACTGCCCTGAAATCCTCCAGCCGATGTAATACCTCTGAAATAAATGATAAGAGAGCTCCTCTATCTGAAAGTCAAAGATACAAGGGTGTAATGATCATAAATCTTCAGTTTCACTCCCAACTCTCCCTTTCTCCACGTCTGGCAGCTTGCCACCACTTAATTACGATGTCGGCAGTTTAATATGAACATCCGCTTTGTGTCACATTAAAGCCCCGTGTTGGAGCCTTGTTCTCTCTCACTCCTTTTCTCCTATTGTGTCTCTCTCTCTCTCTCTGTCTGTCTCTCTCTTTTCCATTTTGCTGCGTATCTTATAGGAAGTCGTGGATATATTTGAAGGTGTGCAAGACGAACAGGCACTCCGCATGGCAGCTAATTTGGGTTTCAAAGGACCTCTGCAGAGACAGGTAATGAGCCCGCTGATGGCTTCAAAGTCACAACGCAAAGAAGGGCCAGACAGATGTACAGTTAGCACGCACACCAAAAGACAGGCATATACATCGTCAGTCACAAACAAAAACTTGCTGTTATTAGTTTTACAGAGTCCATTTGTGAAGTGTCATCATTTCACCAGGCAGACTCATTTGCCGCACGGTGCTCCACAAGGCTGAAGGGGTGGAAATTCAGAAATGCCACCATTGTTTGATAGAACATGAGACACAGAGATTGTGTTTGGAAACCATGCAACAAGAAACAACACTTCTCTCAACGGGTGACCTGTTATTCGAGGACAATGAAACATAAAAAAAGATCCTGTCACCGTAAGTTTAATGAGTTTTGTTCCGACAACATGAGCTAGTAGTGCCAAGGAAGAAACGCCCAGAAACACAACATGTTCACATTCACAGTGGGTTTGTGTGTGCTTAGACGTTGGGTTTATTTCAAAGCCATTTGTCTCTTGGCATCAGATCACTAATTTGTTTTATTTTCCACAGGCGCAGTGGCATGAGAAATCAGATTAGCTTAGGATCTTAACACACGGGATACATACAAATCATCCAAGTGAGTCTGTTTCTAAGAAGCAGACTTAAGAGTCAAAGGTGTTTAAGCTTCTGTTGCATCCCATTGTATGTGTGCCTTTCTTTTCAGAATACTGAATGGGCATTGATTTGAAACGGGCGAGAAGACAAAGCCAGAGTGATTGGTTAAGTGACTGCACTGTCAGTGTGTTTCTCCTTGGTTGCTGTGATTCAGCTGCCAGATTGTTTGATTCAGAGATAATGGAAAAGAAAAATCTAAAATACCTTTTCTGTCTTCAAGAGGTGAAGGATGACAGTATCTTCTTGTGGACAGACGTGTTTGTGGTTGTGTGGTAAACAGAGAAAAGACAGTAAGATTAGTCGACTGTCTGAAACTGTGCATTGACTCTTATAAGTCAATGCCATGTCACCGCTGTCTGTATTACTGAACAACAGCAATAGAGATACAGCTGAGATCACTTTAAAAAGGGGGCTTTAAAGGAAGAATGTGTAACTTTTTCATCCATTAGATGTCGCCCTTGAGCACTAGCATTAAACCGAAACAAACTGCTGTTGGGTGACACCTCCACTATTCTGAATCCTGTACCCTCCTCCAGCGACACACCGCCAACCCCTCTCTACTTGCGCTCACACGGAGGAGTTACGAATTAGAACGCACCATAATTAAGCACCATTAAGTAAAAAATTGACCTTTGCTCGAGCAATTGCCTGTGGCCTGCATTGTTGTGTTAGCAGGCTACTGTTAGCACACTTGGGTTAACTCATAGCTCCATATTGCACATAAATTGACACGGACTGACCGTGATCTAAAGACACTTATGTGACATGCAAATAAGCAGTGAGTAGGCCATGTTATTCTTAGCTAGTCCTCGACTAATACTCAAGGCCGTCCAGTCCCTGTAAACACGGCCCGACGACAGAACAGCTGGCTGGACTCATGCTTCTCACTCATTGTCATGACTCAGAGAGACATTTACAGAGGATATACTTGAATTCTTCTGTATTATGTGTAAAATGTTGCACATTCTTCCTTTAAAGAAAGGACTTACGTGATGATGCAATTCAATGTAGCTATTTTCATTTCATGTGTTCATCTTTTACACTTCTTTGGCATCTTTGACTGTTTGTATAGATGAATTCCTACAGCCATTTTGTGGGTGCTGCCATCTTTCGGTGGTGCCAAAGTTGTAGCTTGTCACGACTGTGAGAGCAGCTGAGAACTCCACAGGTTCTTTCTTACTCCTTAACATGGTTGTATAAGGTAAAGTTACAAGTTACAAAGTTACATAGAAAGTCATGTTATTTCAAAGGAACTCTACAGGGAGAGGTAATGGGCCCACTGAAGAAAATATCTGAAAGGTCTGCAATGAGCACAGCAAAAGACAGGCAGACACATCATCAGTAACAAACTGACCAAAATACTGCAGAAACTCTCTACCTCATGTATATTAAGTTATATAAATTAACCTGTCTGTTAAATAATTACACATTTTATTATCATGTTTATCAACATTTTGCACTGTTGTCTCTTTTAGTCTTGTACATATTGGCTGAGGGACTGCAGACGTAAGCTCTAAGCTAACTCTGGTACAATACATCAGATGGTAACATTTATGTTTAATATTGTACATCATGGTCCCTTTATAAATACAATTCAAAAAATGAATAACGCTGATTCTGAAGCTGATGTTAGAAGGTAGAAAAATTATCAGTTTTTTGGACAGCTCGCTTTCAAACCCACAGCTGTTTGAGAGACGCCATTGAAGTAATGCAACTTGTCAACTTCCCGTTTTCCGCTGGATTCGTCTATACATCCTGTATGAAACAAGGCACCCAATATAATATGTTTGAATCTAACAACAAGGAGGAATCTACTGACATTAGCATCATTTTATATAAAGAGTGTTAGCATGTGTTGACAGTTTTCACAGTAGAAGAAGAGAGTCTCTTTTAGCACAAAGACTCACACATTCCTATAAAACAAAGTCGGACAGCATGATGTTGAGGGTTATTTGACATGTCTTATGGAGCCTGAGTGGGATGTTGAGTGGCTTTGGTGGTGCTTGCTGCGTCGAGCTGAACCATCAGGTAATAACTGTCCTCTGTGGACCTCATAGGCGGCTGATCAGATTAAGAGGCTCTATGATCTGTTCCTGAAAGTCGACGCCACTCAAGTCGAAGTCAATCCTCTTGGCGAGACTCCCGAAGGACAAGGTATGATGTATCATGGAAAAATTCCTGTCTTTGTGTTCATGTGAGTGTTCACTTGTCCTCTGTCTTTCTGTGTGCAGTATATGTGTGTGTGTCTGCACGTATCTTTGTTGGTGTTTTAACCCGTCATTGTCTGTCTCTAAATCATGTTAGCATGTGTTAAAGTTTAAAACACTTTAACAAGAGAATTGTTAAAGTGCTGGAACAAGCAGCCATCCTTATCTCTTATCGTGGAATACAGGCTCACTCTCTCCTCAGGTCTGAATATATTTATGTGAAGAGTAATTGCAACACATTGACGTCAGTTTCTTGTCAGCATGACTTTGTCTGGATCAAAAACCAAGTGGCTTCAGGGAGCAGAGAGAGTGTGTTGGTGTTTGTTGAAGATTCCTTGTTGTTGATGATTAACTAAAGTCTGACATCAGCTAGAAATGAGGAGTCACAGTGAGAAATAACTGCTGCAGCTACAGACACATCACACTGCACAGATTTCTAAATAAAGACAAAACATCAGATCAACTCGATTTAAACACGTTCTTTTTCACTCACTGTTTACATTCTAAGCTTTAGCAGTTTAAAAAAATAACGTCACCCAGCTTCATGCATTTCTTCTATCCTCATTTCACTCAAATGTTTGTAATTTAACAATTAAATGTGTGTGCTTGAAACACAACTTTTTTCATATTGTAACAGTTAAAATTGTGAAATGTACCTTTAAGACAACCTGTGTTGCTTAGTTACGAGGGGAGCGCTTTGTAAGGTTGATGTTCAGGTTGAAACCCCAGACACGTGTGGGTTTGCACTTTTGTCTACAACTTTTAAGAACTCCATTGTTTTTTAATTACAGTTTTGTATCCTTAAGAAATCATTTGGTCAAATCTCCTATGTGTAGATATGCCTTTTTCTCATATTTAAGAGGAAACATTCATATACAGCTTTAGAACTGTTCTTATGAGAGATAAATGTAGGTTATTGCACTAGAAAAGACATTTGTATCATCCTTTTTTGTCTTTATCAGCGCACAGTCTAGCCTTTATCATGTGATCATATGTGATATCAAGTGTTTGATTATTGCATTTTGAGGGATCAAAGCAATAAATATGTTTATCTATCTCTACAGATCGAACGTAGCTCCGTGATAGATATACGCAGATATATCAGTATCGGATTTTTGGTCTCCCCAATATCAATATCAGTATCGGCCCTAAAAATCGGTTGGGCCCTAGTTTATTTTTGATAGAGTATTAAATATTGTCATTATTGTCAGTCTCTTCTCTTAGACCTTCAGATATCAATTCACAACTCAGTGTTCATACACTGTAAATAGACTCTGTAAAGTAGTGCCACTCATTTAAGAAGAAATTGAGCTCTAAATTAGCTGTTGGCCTTTCTCAATGAGACTCTCCATGCTGTATTAAAGGTCCCATATTATGCTTTTTCTGGTTTTGAGATGAGATGAGATGAGATGAGATTCAACTTTATTGTCATTACACATATACAAGTATAGAGTAACGAAATGAGGTTTGGCATCTCACCAGAAGTGCAAATAAGCAGAAAGTGCAAGAGTCTGTGCTATGTACAGTAATTGATTATATGCTCTTTAGTGTGTTTTCCATGTATCCTTTGCATGTTTAGGCACATCTATGTGCAAAAATTCAAAGTCCGCGAAAACGTGGCTTCTCCTACGTCCTCCTGTTAACTGTAGCATTAGCTGCATGTAACGCTCGGTTCTAGCCCCCCTCGATAAAGATTTGTCAGTGCGGCGTCATTGTCAGTGTGAGATCACTGATCTAAGTCCATTGGCTCGTTGTGGCAAGCCCAGCAGCTCATGTTGAAATTTCCAAGAAGCGTGCTGAGCAACTGACCAATAACGACAGAGCGGATCGGCAGACCAATCAGAGCAGACTTGGCCCACGTGGGGTCTAACAGTGGGGGCTCAACAGAGTGAAGCTGACAGACTCAGAGCGTAGAGGGAGCAAGGAGGAGCAGTACATGAAGACAGACACTTTTTATTTTTATTTTAGCTATTGTGAACATACAAAAGTAGGTACATTGATTAAATATACGACTCCCAAAAAGGGCATAATATGGGCTCTTTAAATAAAACAGGAATTACCCCTTTTGCATTGTCAACATAATTATCGACATCATGCCTAAAAACATGGATTTTCCCTTTATATTCATGTTGGAGTGATGTAACCCGGAGCATAGTTTCATTGCATGCCCTCTTTACATTTTTCATAAGAACTGCTGGATGAGCTGATCTACAGAGTGTGTCCTCTTTTTAAAGTTTTTCTACTTCTGAAGCTTATATTAGGATATTTTGTATATCAAATGATAGCTTGCATCGATATTGAATCACGCAGTATATACACTCAAAGCCCCGAAGAAGCCAGGGTGCTATAACCGTTAGTATCTGTTTTCAATGTGATGTGTCATAAATGTTACCTGATACAGGCAAACACTTGAATTGACAACAACAGAAACAGAGATATGGTAATTCTCAGTCCCTCGTTGTTTCTTAAGGTGACAACATGACAGACTTCGAGGTTTGCATTGCTAACGTTTCAAGAGCTCAGCATTCACATAAGAAAGATATGATAAATTGTCATGAACCATATTCTACTACTTTTGTTGAACTCACACTGAACTTTGTTTTGTCCCAAGAAATCAGAACGATTGTCTCGCCCGTAGCGGGTTACACCGATTGAATGTGATGCCTCCTTTCGAGACGCATTACAACACGGTGAACATGCATCACTTCTTTGATGTTATTTAGACTTTTCCAAAACAGATTCTCGTTCAGAGGTGTTTGAGCAACATCTAACAAAAGTACTCTGTTTTTTCATGATTTCTTATGAATATGAATAAATAAAATGACTGCTTTCAGAGGTATAACTTTCCTTTCCTAAGTAATTTCTGTGATTGAGGCAGGCTCTGTAGACAAGCTTCACATTAAAATAAGCTCGTTTTTTTTGTTGGATTTGCAAACATGTCACAAGGGAGCACAGCTATTTTCCGGCAGGCTTTCGACAAACATGCGGTGGAGAGGAACATTTCTCTAGGGTAGAGAATTTGTATTTTTTTGTCTCATTTGGTAATAGCTGAATTCATTTTGTAGATGGTCTGCAATAATAGAAGTGTCAAAACAAAAACAAAAAGGAATTGTGTAGTGGAAATGTTTCTTTACCTTGAGGAAACAGTTTGTTTACGCTCCCCAGTCCCACAAGAGTCTGCCTGCTAAGTAATATGTGCCTTTGTTTGTGTCTTGTTTGTTCTTTTTGTCTGTTTGTTGTCGACACAAAACCATTTCCCACGTTTAAAGATTTTGTTACCTTCTATTACTATTAAACATCAGTTATCTGGCTGCTGTGTTACAATAATGATATATCATTTATTCAAACAAGTTGATAATAAAGGTTTTCATAAGTAATTTTTCCATAAAATGTGTCTAAATGATTTTTAAATGTTATTAGCTCTTTTGGAAGGCATCTAGCGGCCCCCCTATAGGAGGCTCATAACCCAACCGGGGGGTTGACCCCCACTTTGGATACCACTGAACTAGGGTTACCGGCTGGATGAAGTCAGTTAAATGTCCGGTTATAAAGTGCAGTGCAGTTAGTTTTATTAATCAGATTCAAACTCATGTTTATTTAACAGAGCTGCCTGATGTGCAGTAAACAGCTCTGGATGGAACAACATGAAAAAGCAAGTCCAAATATAAGCCCCACCAACAACAGACCACAACATAGATGTGCTTTGTCTCTAGACAATTTCAAAAACACAAAAGTGATCTTTAAAGGTGCTACATTCTTTACAGAGGAGACGTGAAATGGACTCAATCTTCTCATCATCTCAGTGGTGTCAGCATGAAAGGACAAGCCTTTAAGATTCAGTCACTTTTCAAGTGTTTTTACATAAAAAAGAGCTTCAACTAATTTATGACATTTTTGGCCTGTTTTTTGTTTTTTTCATCCTCAGGTAGCTTCATGAGTGTGCTCTCTTTGAAATGTGCTCTCTTTGAAGTGTAAAGGAAGAGTCCATTTACTATACTGTAATGGTCTATCCCTTAGAGGCAGAGTCAAAAACCCATCCCTAACTGACACAACTTCTGAAATAATTAAGACCAGTAGGCCGATGGGACAGCCCTCAGTTCATTAATTCCACGTTTAGAAGTGCTAATAAGTCTGGTGTTTGTGCATGAAGTGATGTTTTTTTCCCGTCTTCCTCAGTCACCATCTCCTTCTGTCTGACTTTTGTGCTTTCTCTCTTGCTGTCTTCATTCCTCACTTTTATTTTTCATTTCCTCGTCTCTCCAGTGGTTTGTTTTGATGCTAAGATCAACTTTGACGACAACGCAGAGTTCCGTCAGAAAGCTGTGTTCGCCATGGACGACATGTCCGAGAGTGACCCCACGGAGACGCAGGCAGCCAAATGGGACCTCAAATATATTGGACTGGACGGAAACATCGCCTGCTTTGGTACGGAAACAAAAATCCCAGTAACTGAACTCCTTCCTTCACACATTCACCTCGCATTAAATAAACTCTCCCATAAGTGAACCCCTTTCTAAAGTCAGGCTGTAACACCTCTCTAAAGTCATATAAGTGGAAAGCTCGGATACGGTTAAAAACTTAGTCAAAGTAAAAGCAGCCTCTGCTCTGCTCCAGTCAACGTTACAAGCAGCTTTCCGAGCACTCCAGAAGGAATGCTGCCGTAACCAATGCGTTCTAATTAGCTATAATCCGCCCAGAAAGTCTCCAGTGAGCCAGATTGTTAGCATTCTCATTAAAGGCCTCCTCTCTTGTCATAAATCAAAGCTTTTACAGTGTACAGCAGCACTAACAGGTGCTCACGCTCCTTACCCCGTAGCCTCATAAACACATTAGATGTCTGTTAGCACTACCTCCCCCCCCCCCCCCACACACACACACACACACTCCCCGATACACACTCAAACACACACACTCATGCACACACCAACACTCTGCATCTGCAGCCAGCCCCCAGCCTGTCTTAAAGTTAAAACAGCTTTTAAGGCCCTGCAGCTTCCTTGAGAGCTCAGTAAGCCACCAAAGTGACAGCTGTTAGAGCAAATTTCCCTTTTATTGAGACCTTGGTCGGCAAGCTCGCCAGGACGCGAGTTCAGCCAGGCTAAACCAAATGAGGTAAGACATTTTTTTTTGTGCACTTGGCTCCGGCACAACCCAGCAGGGAAGCCGGGGCTGGCAGTTGGCTAAATGATGACACAGGCCACACAAAAAAAAAAAAAAAAGTGTAGCAGAATCTCTTTTAATCAACGCTTTTTCTCTGAAGTCGAGAGACGAGTCATAATCAAATTCTCTCTGTGTTGCTCGTCTTGACGCATTGAGTATTACTGATTAGAAGATTTCCAGCCGATTCTTCTTAAGGGCGACATTTTTTTTCAGCTATTTCATCTCCTGTGGATGACAATTTCCTGCTGGATTCTTTTGTGTTTTTTTTTTTTTTTGAAGTATATGACTTCTTTGCTTCAGTGGCTGAAAATGTTTTTTTACTCCATTCATGGCTGCTGGCGTCACACTTTCTTCTCAAGGACTTGTGTTTTAGTTTCTGAAAAATGGACTTCAGCCTGGACTTCCTGTCTGTATTTTGCCTTGCCTTAGAAATACATATTATACATTCAACATTTTTTCTTTATTATCCCATAGTCATATTAACACTCTCTTGAGATATTAAACTGGTACAGCAGACATCATTAGTCTCACTCTGCAGTGTTTACTCACAGCACCACAGCGTGGCGACTCGTTTCTCTGTTGAACGTTTTTGAAGGCAAACATTTTACTTTTTAAAAAAGGCCTTCTCTTAAAGGACATTTATTATTCTCACTTTCACCGTTAATTATGTCAGTCTCGGACACCTACTGAGAAGTGTTGCAGATGTGTAGCTAAAAAAAAACCTTCTTATTTATCATATACTTGCGTTAGTAAAATCCCTGATTTCAGCCTCTCCCTGAAACGGTTAATTTCAGCTGCTGTCTCTTTAAGGCCCCCCTCCAGCTCTGTTGGAAGTCACAGGGAGAATCTAGTGAGCATCTGGGTGGTCGTGTCCTTAAAAGAACTGCCAGGTCGGGCATGTCTTACAACTTCCGTCCATTCTTTGCTGTAATATGTCGTCATAAACTGAAGTCAGGTCCTGGACAAGTCTCACAACGTTCTCGTAACATCTCGTTCAGAGTAGCAGGAAACCACGTCCGGGGGAAAACGACAACAACTGTGTATCTTGTGTTTTAAAAAAAACTTAGCCGAGGTTTAGTATGGACATTCAACTTCATAACATCATACTGTATGTATATGAATCAGCTTAATAGATCTCATTTAATTTACAATTTCTGCTGAACTTATTCTCTCCTTTAACATTATTTGAATAGATACCAGCTCACCTTGCTTCCCTCATGCTCTTTTCTCCTCACACACATACACGACACCTGAGGTCTCTACCTGCATAAGGCGACTTTCCCCTGTGTTGCTTCAGTCTGTTTCTCTCTGACTTCATGTGTTTGCTCTTGTGAGAATTCTTGTCAGCAATCCAAAGGTTTGTATTTGTTCCCCTTTGATACAGTTATCACACACTCATGACATAGCATATGGGAATAACCACGACCAAGAAAACAATTGACATTGGCACCACTTACAGGCTTTTAAAACAGTGACATGAGTAGATTTTTTTAATTAAAAAGTAGAGGTCACAATTCCAGTTAATACATTAAAAGGAGGAATATTCCAGGGGGCTTCTCTCTCTCTAGTTAGCTCACTCCTTGTTTTCCTGTAAAGCATTTGTGTGGACCCTTCTGGCTCCATTCACTTGGACTAATTAAAAAAAAATAATAATAAAAAAAAAAGTTAAAAGGCCAAAACATACCTGGAAAGTCTATTTGTGGAAAATCCTTCCATTTGGCTTAACGAGTCTTATCTAATACATTGTATCTCAGTTTACATTTTTACAAACTACATGAACTGACAAATTTGAGTCTCAGTTGGTAGAGTCGGTCGTCTCTCAACCGGAAGGTTGGGGGTTCGATCCCCAGCTCCTGTAGCAACATGTCCTGCTGCTTTGGCGGCGGCGTATGTGTATAAATGGAATTAGTTACTTCTGATGGACCGAATGTGTAGGTGTGACATGCGGTGTGAAGAGCTGTACAAGCTCAAGTCCATTTACAAAGTTTTTTTTTTTTTTTTTTTACAGTGAATGGAGCTGGTTTGGCCATGGCCACATGTGACATCATTGACCTGCATGGTGGAAAGCCAGCTAACTTCCTGGACCTGGGGGGAGGAGTCCAAGAGAGGCAGGTGTACGAGGCCTTCAAGCTGCTCACTGCTGACCCAAAGGTAGGAGAAAACTACAAAAAACATATACATTTCACCGTTGTTTTCTTTGTAACAACTGCGTATATGAAGCATTGACTACTTTCTTTTAGCCTTTCTTCAATGAAATCCCTCTGTTTATATGTCTTTGATCTTGCAGTCTTGTATCTTGTCATAGCACATTCATAAAGCTCTGCCTATTTAGTTTGCACTTTGTTACTGACACAACAAGCTTATTAGACGAAGGACCTTGGCATATGTCCATGTCTCGCTCAGAGAGAGTCTGGGAGGCTGTGTGATTATACACCATCAGTTTTCAGTTGCAGTCACCTTTCTCTTCACTGCTATAGAAATCATCTTTAATGACTTGTTAACACATCCACATCCACACAAATGAAAAGGGCTCATATGAAGGCTGTGTACAAAGGAAACGCACAAATCCAAACTGTAACTCAAAGCATGTTTCTTGAAGTCTTGCAGCTCTGGATGAGTGGCAGCTGGGCGGGGGGGGGGGGTGGTTTACAAGTGATTTGACTCTATGTTCAGAAAGCTAATAACTCCAAACTAAACAACATGAGCCTTGTAACAATACCGCAGCGCTGATTGTATGTTGACAGTCATCACACCACTAATTCCCTCGCTGCTGTCACTCCCACATCCCTGGACTGATCTCCGGTTGCCTCTGTGTTAGCATCTCTGACAGGGCTTAGATGTGTGGAATACTGAGTAGCTGATACAATATCTTACAACAACTTTCTTTTTATTTAACCCTAATTTCCATGAGCTGATTCCATTTGGCAGGTTCTCTGTTAAAATTGGGTTTTAACTTTGAAAGGCATCTACTTACCTGGGAGCCGCAGCCAGACCTTTACATGACAGGTCACTTACTGTATTAACTTAACGACATGAATGTTAGCATTTTACACTTTGACATCAATCAATCTTTATTTGTCCTGTATAGCGTCAATTCTTTACAAATATTATCTGGAGATGCTTTACAAAAGGTAAGGTAAAATACCTTACTGACTGTTTTGTTACAAAATGAAAATGGAATAGGGGGAAACGGGATGAGATGCAGGAAGGACTTCTCCTTTGTATTCCTTGCGTTTCTGTTGTCCACACTTCCTTGCCGCTGAGGTGGCGGTCTGAGCAGGCCGTGCATGAATGAGGACGGAGGTGGTTGACGACGCAGTCCGATGGTTGTGGCTGGGCGTCGGTGACGTTGGGTGGTAGTCGTGCCAGATTGCCTCGCTGATTGGTTGGGGGAGCTCCGTCTACCTTGAGAGCCTGGCGTCTGTTGCCGGGACAAGACCTCCTGGGCTTCTAACACACTGACGCCATGTATGTGTTTACAATGTAACTTAAATAAAGCAAGTAATTTTTTTTGTTAATGATGAAATTACATGAAAACAAAAGTGACACTAACACCATGACAGTAAGAAGGAAATAAAGCAGAACATAATGGAAGCTAAGGAGAGTGGGACAACCGACAAAATAATATGAATATAATATTATAATAATTGCAATAGCAGCACTGAATGATGAAACAAGAGGATGTGAAGATATTGGATTTTTAAGTGTTGAAAATGAAGTGGTGCTCATTATGATGGTGAAGTAATGCAGAAGAAATATTACAGAGTACATACTGTATAAGCCATGGGTTCCCAAACCTTTCATCCCGCGACCCCCAAATTAAAGATGTGAAAGATGGGGGACACCCTCTGTCCCTGGAAGGGTTTAAAGCATTTAACGTTGTGCATAGGCAGCAAGGAAACCAATAGGCCTATCCAAACGCTGACATTAAAACAACACTAAAGAATACAGCAGAGCCTTGGAAAAATTTAAATAAGTAAAACAAAGAGCACAACAGGTACCTACAGTGTTAGTCAAATTGTTTTACTTTCATTTCAGCACAAATCTCACTTAAGGACTATTTCACAATAATGGGTCAAATATTCAATTTTAAGTCATTTCATATTTGTATGTTTTTGGAAGGCATCTCATGACCCCCTTCCCTGTGTCCCAGCTTTTATTGAACCTAAACATATGCCGCAAATGATGACATCAAAATATACAACAAAAAAAAGTGATTGCACAGGTGTTAACATTGATACACAGTCTTCTCCTATATCAGATATTCTGTCAATATTACAGCTCTGTAGAACTCTTTCTTTCGTCCCAATCTCGTCCTCGTTTGTAGATGTTTCATAGACCTGAGTGCAGTGTTGAGGTCCCGGAAAAGCTGTGTTTTTCAAAAGCCCTGTCTCATACTTATTTCACAGCAGTGAATGGACCAGTATTGCACACCTTTTACAGATGAATGTTAAAAACCTCCAGACCAGCAGGTAGTGCATTGCTTCACTCAGACTTCTGCTGTGTTTAGATACTGTTTGGTCTCCTGTGAATTAAACCCAGTGGTCCGTACGGGGAAATAAAAATTAATACGGTGGATATAAAAGAAATGCGATCAATAGGGGAGAGAAAAACTACAAAGACCTGTCACTCTCTCCCGGTATGAAGCCTTCATTGGTTATTTTTTGAACCCCTTTAGAATGAGTTGAAATTCTACAGAGGCAAAGTATGTTTTTTTACAGTCTGGATTCATTGCTTTACCTTTCCAAAAACACTCCTGCATGGACAAGAGGATCCTCCTCTACCCTCCTCCTGTTCCTCCTCTCTCTCTCTCTCTCTCTCTCTCTCTCTCTCTCTCTCTCTCTCTCCCTCTCTCTGTCTTTGGCTGATTCCCTAGATCCAGATGGGGTAGTAAGCCTGCTGTCTGTCCCTCCTGCTGCTGTGTATGGAAATAGAGACAGGGAGCTCCTCCCTGACTAGGAAAAAAGTAGAATAGGGTTGACATTAAACTGGGTTGGAAGCACCATTAGCATTTCAACCAGGGGAGCTGAGAAAACTGCTCTGATCTTTGGAGGGAATGTTAATCACTCCACAATAAGAGCGAGAGAGTGAGCGTCTCATTTGCATTAATTTTTTTCAGCAAATTACCATTCAAGACTCAGAAATATGAGCTGAAATTGAAATTAAAATAAGGCTCCAAGCTCTGACGAGGTAAAATGTACAGTATTGATTCCAGGTGTCAAACAGTTATAAAGAGACGGACGTTCTGCGTATTTTCCTTTAATATCAAGGCAATCAACCCTTAATGGCCTCCAAATATCTAACCCTTTGTTCACAGTTTTCACTGCTTTAATACCCAGATGTTTTACTCCCATTTCTTACCTTTTTTTGTTCTACCATTTCATTTATTATTAGCTCATAGTTTGGACAGACTGTGCTACGAGAATGCTTATTTCCACTTTCACTGCATAAAAAGCTTGATACCAACCGAAGGGAAGGCCATCAATGTTCTCGTGCATACATGAATATTTGCTTTTTTTTATTAGAGAGCACTGAGTCTGTTTACTTAGACTATTACCATTATTTATATACTGTGGAAAAGACAGAGGTGCATTCAGTGTCCATGGGAGCAGAACAGCATGGAGAGAGCCTGCTGTAATGATGCCTTACATAGCCACATAAACAGGTATTCGGGGCCTGTTTTTTTTTTTTTTCCTGTCACACTTTTCTTTCCTGACTCGCTTTTACGCTTTGTCTCCCTCTCTCTCTCTCTCTCTCTCTCTCTCTCTCTCTCTCTCTCTCTCTGTCTTTCTCGCTCTCTCCCTCCTGGTCTCCGCTTTGATGTTTCAGGCTCATTGTGCTGAGAGGAGTGGAAGTGATGTGTACTGCTGGCTCTGAATAGCAGAGACGGAGTCTGAGATGACAAAGCCTCCCTCTTTTCTTGTTCGCTCCCGTCTCCTGTATCTACCCCTCGTAGCATTCATTACCTGAAACATTATCCTCTGCGAGATCAGACGAGAAAAAGATGAAATTAGGATACTATATGTGATGTACTCATAAATAATTGGGACCAAGAAGAAGAATCATAAAGCAGTGTGTGTAGCCCAGTGTATGTGTGAAACATGTGAGATGTTATGTAGCTCAGCTGGGTGTAGCAGACCATTCAGCTCTGTGTGGATTGCGGCCCCGGGCTCTTTAAGACGGGACACATTTATTTTTCATGCTAAAATAAATAGCTCCACTTTCCACATATGCACGTAAAGAACAGTTTGTTGACAGACTGGCTGAATTTATTGAGCTTTCCTTCACATCACCTGTAGGCACAAAGCAGAGAGAGGCAGCAAATACCAACAGCGAGGTAACCTGCTTATTGCCTTGTGCCTGTGCCTGTGCCTATAAAGGAAGTGGCAGATGAATGTTTCGTCCGACTCAACAGCCATTCTGCTCTCAGGGCTGAGGGCGCTTTTCTGCTATTTTTTATGAGCTGAAGTGAATGATGACAGTTCTATAAAACATCCCCTCACGGTCATTTTTCTGTTAGTTTGTGTCCGTGCGAGCCCCAGCAATGTATTAGACATGCTTATTGTTTGAAGGCATGGCATATGTGCGTCACAACAACATTTTTAGTTTTATAGTTTAAATTCAATCCGTTATTTCCCCCACCCAGTGTTTTTAAAAAAAATATCTAAATCCAAAGAACATCTCCTATTTAAGATGTTAATGAATAATGATATACCTACATAAACCCTGTATTTTCCAGGTTACATCGTTTCAGGTACAATTTACAGTTTTTCTCACAGATATCCTAAATCTAATCCCGTCTATTAAACAATCTATAAATATGTATCCAATCTATCACTCCAGCAGACATGGAGTCACAGGTTACTGTATTTACAGAATTTGGCATTGAGTCATTTCTCACACTAAGAATGGCATTTTATTCCGCTGACGAAGTTGGCAGAGGTCTCTTGAGTTCCTTGCTGTGAATAAGCTGCCTACCGTTTAGAAATCTTGTGTCGTTAAGTGCAAAGAGTACATTAATGAAAGAGGGAGAACACAAAATACTGCAAAGGGCAAACACAGAAGGAGCAAGTTTGAAAAGTTGAGGAGCAAATGAGCGGCATGTTTACATTTCACATTTAGATATAACCACAAACTGTCATATCGAGCCCCTCCTTCTCCCACTGTGTGCTCACATACTGTACACTTTGCATAAAAGCGTGCATGCACATTACCCGTAGGCCTGTTTCTGTGCTGCTGCATTGTGTAAGGCAAAAGCAAGCAAGGTGTGGTGAAGGAGGCACAGATTGGAACATTAGCATTAGTTCAGCTTGATGACCCGCCTCCAGGGCAACTATGGAGGTGTGTTCATATGCATGTGTTGTTGCATTATCACACTGTTGATCATGCAACATTGTTTCAGCTCCCACTGGCATGTGTGAGATCTTAATTTGGAATGCTGAGGCTCACCTATAAATTTGTGTGTGCTTGTGTACTCACTTGTATTTTCCCATTCCCTGATTATGTGAGATTGTTGTGCATGTCCCTACATGGCCCTTCAGCAAAACTACAAACTGTTTTCCTTCTTTCCAGCTCAGTGACTCTGTTTCAGCTCACCTGCGGTCCCTTTTTAACCACTCCTTGTTGCAGTGACACTGCCAAGCTCCGCGTCCCATCTCTCCCTCTGTAGGGGAAACAGTACTACTGCTAATACTGCTTTTTCTGTGAAAGCATCTTATTGCTGTGATTTAACAATACATGCGTGGTGACTCTTACCTGAATATCTTGCTGTACCCCAATGTGTCTTCCTGCAAGATTGTCACTTGAGTATTTCCTATAGTTCCTTCCCCTCCTTGCTATTTCTACTCGACCTGTCCTTTAGACTCTTTTCTTCTTTGTAGCGCTTTTCTTCCCTGTTGCCTTTCATCTAGCTAAATCCTATTAAAGTCAATGTGAATAGCTCCCCCCCAGTTTCATGCTTGCGAGCTAAATCCTGCAGGAGCTCTGGCAATGCCTTTCTCATCCCTGTATGGAGATGTCTGAGCCCATGTCTAATGAGTTTCAACATATAGGACTTTAGCGTCACAGAGGCTGCAGCCCAAGCCAGGTGACCCAGAGAAATGTGTAGTGAAAGGTGTGAAGGGAAGGTTACGATAACTCGAGAAATCGTTTTTTGACATCATTATTTGAGCAGGGTTAAACTACTACTGTGCACGCGTTGTTTTGGGCTACTATAGTGGTTGTTCAATAGGGGTTACATGTTAGCCATGAAGTGATGTCTGGAAGTACTTTGAGAAAATGATTACAGTAACCTCAAGTCAAGACATGTGGCATTAAACTTGCATATCATAGAAATTGTAGTTTGACTTTGTGCACTTAAAGCACTTGGAAAAACCAGTCTTGCATCACATAGCCATGTTAAGCACACATGTTCATTCCAAAGCGGAGAAGATTAGCCTGATGATAACAAAAATTTTGGAAAACGAACGCTTCCGGGAGCTGTTTATATTGGTCAAGCCTGAGTACAAGCCATGCACCATGAACAGTGGCTACTAGTGGAAATTACCGTATGTATGAGGAAAGCAGCAGAATTTAGAGCTGATTTGCTGACCTAGCGGTAGCCTATGGTGGGCTGGGTATGGAAGGTCAGTGTACGACATGTTTTATTACGTTTCTTTTAGGTAATCGATTTCTCATTCATAGTGTAATGTAAGTTATAAGATATGGAAAATATAATAAATGTATTTTGCTAAAAGGTGCTCCATTCTGTGTTCATGCAGCACTAGAAGTAAGGACAAGAGCTCTGTGTTACAGGGCTGTGTCCTCAAGGTGCTACTCACGCATGAGATGGAAAGAATGCAGGTCATTCAGTCACTGTGCAGAAGTGCAAATAGATGCTTGTATTGCAGCACCCACATCTACACACACATATGCAGCCCTCCAGGGACCTGGACAACTTTTAATCACAAGAGTCACCTGTGATGCGAGAGCCTCGCGGTGTGTTATTTTACTGGGAAAGAAATTACCTTTTTGCTCGAAGCTGAGGGCCTTTGGGAGACGCTGGCTCCCTGTGTTATAAACACAAGCAATGCAAAGCCTTTGAGAAAAGGGGAAAAGGGAGAAAACAAGATGCAGCTGTAATGGAGTTCATTCACAGCCCTCAGAATTTGTACACGGGTACTAAATAGGGGGCCAGCCATGGAGGGAAGAGTACTTAGTCCAGCCAATGCACTGGGGCTGCCATACTGAGGACAGGCCACAGAGGGGAGCGAACATTGCTTGTTACAGGCAGACAGCATGAGGGTTTGAGTGCTTTAAGGGAGAAGTGGCACTCTGGGTGATGTATTTCTGTTTTTCATATATGCAGTGCAGGTTATTGTATTGTTGTAAGAGAAAAGCTCTACCTCAGTATAATGGGTTTCTTGTAAATTTGCCTACAGGGCATTAAAAACCCTTTTTCAGTGATAAATATGCATGGTGTGTTTTTCCACATATGCACATGTTTGCATTTCATCAGCATGCTTCATTTGAAGCCTATGTTATGGGCTAAACCCAGAGTTTACGTAACCTGTGTTATTCCTTGAAATGTATTCAGCATGAGCCTCATGCAATGCTTTTGGTCTAATGGCACACACACATGTGGACAGCACAAGGTCTTAATGTGTGGGATTTTATTTTCCTTTTGAGCATGAAGCTTTTGTGTGTACGTTTGTATTTGCTCAACATGCCAAGACCCTTGATCCGTGAACTTGGACACCCAGGCATCTGGTGGACGTCACTGGGCCAGAGACAGAACTTGTCTATTTCATAGCCATCAGTTAAGGCTGAGGTAGTAAAAGTTTTGAATTTAGATGTTTGTTCATGTTTACCACATTTTTTTTTGTTTAATATATCCTTTCAACAAGCCTATTGGGACCACAAAGTAAGTGATTATACTTGTGACAGCAGGTGTTGAGTGTTTTGGAAGCTAGTCCCCTGAAGTGAAATTTAAACAAGCTTTTTGTACGGCTAGTTTATAGGCATAGAAATAACAGCAGGCTATAAAAAAAAAAGCTCCATAAACCATACTAAAGGCATGTGAGGCTGTTTAAATGTGAAGCTTTCACAAAGATTTTGGACCAAAATAAAACAAAATATCTACACAGTTGTAACTTGAAGGTCATACATTATGCAAAATACACTGTACCAACTTTTTTTCCAACACTAATGTGTATCCCTAGCCTGTCGCCTGTCTGCAGGAAAAGATGATTGCAGTGATGAGGGAATACGACTGTACTTACACTGGGTGGATGTTACGTATGTCACTAGGTCTACTTTGTAAAAACTACAATCTACCCAAGATGGACTACAAAGAGGGATTATGAATTCATCCTGTGTGTTCGTACCCTGTTGTTTAATGCAACTAAAAAGACTTAAAACCTCATTGATAAATTAAACCTCATTAAGTACTTTACAGGTTAAGAACCTGAACGTCCCCTCAGGGCCAGGCAGCTTTTAACCGTAGTGACCGTCCCTCAAATTTACCTGGATATTAAGAATTATTTTATGACTGATTTTTTAATCCCTCATATTAATGTTCCCTGTTTTGTTTTATCCTATTTGATTTTCTGTTGTTTCTGAGCTTTTCTTTTTTTAGTTTATATTGAACTAAATTATGCAAAAAAACAAAAACAATAATCAGCTTTAAGCTATCCTCACAGAATGAGCCAAAGTCATGCTTCACATTGTCTGGTGTTCAACTTCAACTGCACTGATCTGTGTTGTATTAAAGTTGAGGCACACATACAGTTTGAATGATTTTTCATTGATTGATTCATTGGGATTAAATAAAAAGTTATGTTAAGTTACCATGTGTTTGGGGGGACAGGGTTGTCACGTTGAGAATGTTACTCCACTCACTCTCCTCTCCTCTCCTCTCCTCTCACTCTCCTCTCACTCTCCTCTCACTCTCCTCTCACTCTCCTCTCCTCTCCTCTCCTCTCCTCTCCTCTCCTCTCCTCTCCTCTCCTCTCACTCTCCTCTCACTCTCCTCTCCTCTCCTCTCCTCTACGCTCACTCTCCTCTCCTCTCCTCTCCTCTCCTCTCCTCTACGCTCACTCTCCTCTCCTCTCCTCTACGCTCACTCTCCTCTCACTCTCCTCTCCTCTCCTCTCCTCTCCTCTCCTCTCCTCTCCTCTCCTCTCCTCTCCTCTCCTCTCCTCTACGCTCACTCTCCTCTCCTCTCCTCTACGCTCACTCTCCTCTCCTCTCCTCTCCTCTCACTCTCCTCTCCTCTCCTCTCCTCTCCTCTACGCTCACTCTCCTCTCCTCTCCTCTCCTCTCCTCTACGCTCACTCTCCTCTCCTCTCTACGCTCACTCTCCTCTCCTCTACGCTCACTCTCCTCTCCTCTACGCTCACAATCCTCTCCTCTCCTCTACGCTCACTCTCCTCTCCTCTACGCTCACTCTCCTCTCCTCTCCTCCCCTCCCCTCTACGCTCACTCTCCTCTCCTCTCCTCCCCTCCCCTCTACGCTCACTCTCCTCTCCTCTCCTCCCCTCCCCTCTACGCTCACTCTCCTCTCCTCTTTCAAACAGCTCTTATCACAACTGAAACTTAAATACATAAGTTATATATTGTATATATTCTACAACTATTCATATGTAACCTAAGTGTTTGTTTTGCTTTTCCATGTGATATGATGATTTTCATTTACAAAGTCCATCTGCATTGTTGCTTTCATTAAACGACTCTGCTCTCTAGTTTATCTACATTCCGTGGTCATGAGCGCATCTGGGTTTATTTGATTGAGGATTTTATATTAATGCCTGTTTGATTAATTTCCCTCTGTGTAATAATGCCATGTTCATTTCTACTATGACTCTGGTTGACACATTGGCTGTCTGTCGAGGTGCTCATTGGTGCCATTAGTTGTATTAGATCTAGTCTGTGAGCAAGGTTATGATCTTACTCTGAGTACAGTTGTTAAAAAAAATTCCAGATCGGGTTACGGCTATCGGTTTAGATCTTGAGAATGGGTTGTTCATAAGAAAAAAGATACGATAGTTTCCTGGATAAAACCTTCAGTGTGTGCTAGTAAAAACTTTTATCTAAGTTTGGGATGAATTTTATCCATTACAGTACTTAAGCGGAGTGTTGAAATCAGGCTGGAATAAATGTAATACAACTTTTAAATGAGCCATCAAAAAAAAAAGAAAAAAAGTGGTTTACCTTATTTTAAATTTTTAAACTGAATTGAATTTCTCACTACAGCAACATAAAAGATTAAGTAGAGCAGATTGTTCAAATTCTAAAAGATTTTCAACTCTTAAAAATATTCCAACAAATACATGTCAATATCAAACACAACATATTTGTAATTTAAAGAAACTGAGAGGAACTTTCACTTTGTGTGGATGTTTGCTGTTCCGTGTGGTTAAAGTTTGTAGTGGGCAGATCCATTTAGCGGTTTAATCTGAAAATCTGGGTTTGGTCATCTTGAGAAGTCTGTTTTTTTTGTATGTATGTATTAGCTGATCCTGGATAGAAAGAAAGAAACAATCCAGATCATTCTTATCCTTAGTAAACTATTTGAATACCTGTGCAATCAATCATCTTTCTTTGTATAGTGCCAATTCATAGCAAATGTTATCTCAAGACACTTTACAAAAGAGCTGGTAAAAGACCTGACTCAATGTTTTATTATCTACAAAGACCCGACATTAATCCATCATGTCTATTATGACATTTATTTTATGCGTGAATGACGGCTTTCACTGACTTAATATGAATTGATCCATCTTCAAAGCTCTTTCCTACATAACTGGTGTTCGACAAAGCAGAGATAAAAGCATCCTTAGTAATAGCTACCTAAGGTCAATGGATCTTCTGGTTAAATCAGATCGCTTTATGTGCTGATGATATTATGAGGATTGATTACATGCTGCCGTCTAGAGCAAGTTACCATGACACGTTTGGTTTGAATTGACTCTAAACTGAATTGTCTCAGTCTTTGAAAGAAAATGGTTTTCATTATTTAACAGGTTCACATTTGATAGTAAAATATAAAGGACACATAGCCAATGACTAAGCAGCACATGTGTGTGTGAGTCGGCTAACCCCGGCTTTTAATTTTCATTTTAGCTAACAGATGAGAGCAGAGTCAGTTTGACATTGTTAGGTGGGGGTTGTTTCTGTATTAAATGGACAATGATGAAATCATGAATCAGACTGTGTGGATCATCTTAGGATTTATTCAGCCATGGTCAGACAACATAGAAACACAACACACATGGCTGACAAAGTGCAGACCATCGCTGACCCATGCTGACCAAGAACTCACAATCATTGACAAACATTGGCAAAGTGGCCATCATGGGCAAAGTGGCAAAGTCTTTATCCTCACAGTTATGCTTATATTCTGCTAGAAGGTACAGCCCGCAAATTCCTGGCTGCTTCGTTACATCTCTAAAAGGCTAGAAAGAAGACATCACCTTGAGTCGTAAATATATCACCTTTGCTTCTCAGCACAAAAAAAAGGTGTAACAAAGATCTGCTGAGGTTTATATAGACGTCATAGCAGCAATATTACACCTTTCAATTAATGTCTCTATCTATAGAATAATTATCAGACATAGAGAACATTTCCTGTGTATAAATGAATGAAATGAATGGTGGAAATGTTCATTTATTAACTGCTATTATAAATGGCAGACTCATTGTAGATATACAGTATAGTGGCAGCAGGTCAGTCAGGTGTCTGTCATGAAAAGGTAGAGGAAGGCTGTTTTGAAGGAACGTAAGCCCTTAAAAAGGCCGACATGATTACATAATTTGGAAGGTACTTTAGTTTAGCCATAAAAATCAATCTGGATTTATCTTTCTAAATAACGCATTGCTGCATTTGATCTTATAAGGTTGGTATGTTTAGAGAGGTTTTAACACCACTTATTGCAGTGTTGTATGTTTCCAAATGAGAATAAATGTCATATGATTGAGCTCATTTTAAATGTTCAGCCTTTTTTTTAGGAACTATCTGAGTTCAAGCAATAGGTGCACAAAGCACAAAAGTAGGCAAGCAACAATGTATCAGCTGCAGAGTCGTGCATGTGGGTTTGTAAGGCCACGTTCACATCTGAAGGCCAGTGGACTCGGTGGGATTGAGGGGTGCAATTGCAACAGTGTCGCATTTTTGATTTGGTTGGGTTTTCTTTTAGACTACTCTTTATCAAGTGCAAAACCAAAAGCTTGTCAAATGTTGTGTACCGTAGTCCCCTGCCACTAGTCGGGGCTGAAGTCTTGTCCGTGGCTTCAGCCATTCAGCCTAATGCTGCACTATGATCTGAAAATAAACAGGACAGTGGAAGAATGGCATCCTGTAGCATGGTGCAGTTTGGGAGCTGTCAGCTGTGTCAGGTTAAACTGGCATATCGGCAGGTGGACTGAAGGCTGTGCCAAGCAATGCTAACGTTAGCAACATTTTGCAAACCTGTTTGACATTGTTGACGGATGGCCAAATTCAACCCACAATGCACTGCATTTTGGTCCCCCCTCCCTTGTTTGGTCCGGAACGCGTTCTCACCTACTGAAGAACGTTCGGTAACTCTGGTTCACTTGGACGGAATCGAGACCCCTGTTTTCAAGCGGACTCAAGTTTGTTTGAGCATTCACACCACCCCAAACCAAACGTAGCATCTGACAAAGCGCACCAGAGTTCGTTTCAAACGGACGAAAGTTGTGAATGCACCCTAAGATGAACTGAGACACAATCAATGGTGTGCATTTAAAGCAGTTCATATTTCTAATTTCATGAAGCCATGTGGGTGGTTAGAGGCTCCTAACATGAACAGTTTTATATTGAGACAGGGAAATCATATGAGGAAATTACAGCACCCCCTCGGTTTCTTTTAAACACATCATATTTTATATATTTGGGTTAAAACTTTTGCACCTAAAGAGGAAGGCTCAAGCCATCAGTGCAGGACAAATGGGCTCGTCAGACTCCACACTGTACAGTCCACCTCTCATTCCTCTTGTGAAGGTTAATTTGAGGAAGTGAAGGAAATGTCCAGAGATGAACCATGGAGCTGATGACTTGTCAGATTGATTTGCCCTTCAGGGAACGAATGCCTTGTCTGTCTCCTTCTACATTTGATCTGCGTTTCGGTCAGCACAGCATGCTATTAAAGACTGGTGTCCTTTTCCACCGCACCACCAGCAGACAACACTATTACTTAACCATCATGTATGCATAAAGACTATGGATTACTAATGTACTCACCCCATCCCGCCACCTTGTCTCTGCATCCCCTGTTGATTCTCACAAAGACACACACACACACACACACATTAAGACAGGTCCCATGGGCATGTCTGATTGAGCTTTCTCCTGTCTGCCATTCCTCATCTGTGGGAAATCAATAGAGGATCTGGGATTGGAGCATGGGCTAATTGAGCTCTGCTCTCTCTGTTCTCTTATTGCTGCCAGGAGCGTTTTGTCATCACAGCACCTGGTTCACACCACGGGGCCAGGGGGAGCCAGCCAGCGATCAGATAGGGCCTTTGGATGCCGCGGGGAGGGGAGCCGTTTGTGATTGAGCAACCTTGTGAAGTGGAGCACTCAGAGGAAGGGCATTGCAAAAAAAAAAAGAAAGAAAAAAAAAGGGGCTTCATTTATTCTCATGTGCCTCTATAGGAGCTACTTAATGTTCCATCCTCTTCATGACATGATAGAGGATCAGACATACATCGTCCATTACACAGTTTAGGAGGTCAAATCGTAGATCAGTGATTATTGCTCTGGATTTCATGTAACTCTACTCTCCAAACTTTTTTGCCTGCTAAACTGAGGCAGGTTCTCCCTGAAACTTTTTTTTTCCTAATGGTGGTTGCATCCATTTGCATGTATTAAATATTCCACTGCTAACCAAGCAGACGTGCAGAGAATAAATTTAAGCGCGATTAAACCATCGTCTTGGCAGTAGTATTAACCCACTATTTCTCCAGCTATGAATATCTTGCCATGTGAGCGTAGGTCTTGCTGTGTTCACACTTCACACATGGTTTCAACATAGTCATGGATCAGTAACCCACGCTAACGCCTCATTTTAAATGTGGCATGCTATTCCTAGCCAGAGTTGCACTTAAAAAAACGTGCTTTCCTAGTCTTCTTACTTTTTATAAATGCAGATTCCTTCCTTCCAAACCATCTGCTGTCGCCGCTCCGCCCTTTGCCACCTTTCCAGTTCTCCATCTCTCCATCTGTCCATGTTCCAGGACTTAGGAGAGTATCACCATCACACAAAGACTTCATGAGTTCTGGACCTCCCTCATTTCATGCTCCCCTGACGCTTATTTGCGCCCACATGTTGGAGCATTATGTGAGACCATTCAAACACCCAGTTGATGAGATCATTTGTGCTCTCTGAGCCATGAACTGACACAACAGACGCTCTGCCCTTCCACGTCCTCTAGGGATATTAATGTGGTCTGTATTTTTTAACAGTCGCTTGTCGGGGGGTTAGGAGGGCATCATTGGAACAAGGGTTAATTGCAACGATAGCTGTTGAATGTTATTGTAAAGCAATTAGCAGTAAAAGTGTTGAATTCCAACAAACTACACGCATGCCAAAGCTTGGGAGTGCATTTTTTTTAAAATAAATACTTGACTAGAGCTGCTCAAAGTGCAACACACATCATTAACTACAGCTTTAGTCATTGTATTCACAGGAGAAATAGTTGTTGTTATACCAATACTTCATGTTTAGATATTAGAGCAGTACTTGTAGAGAATTTAAGATTCTGTAAAAAAGGGATTAGTATGACATTTCACAACAGGACTGTCATCTCAACTCAGAGGAGTGTATTATTACCACCAAAGACATTTTCAGATACACTTTTGCATTAAATGGTGGATATTATCGGTGGAGAGATGATTATTATTGATGCCTAAAACTGAAAAACAAAAAAGGAAATGCAAAGCAAAGTGATAAAGTTGGCCTTTTTTGTCTCTTAACTCTTAATCTGGAAGTACAGCACATGGATACTACAGTTTTCTTGTCTGGTTATGACTCCCCGTGAGGTGCAAACAGCACATCTTGTGTAAAGTCAGTAGGCCCTGAAACTGGAAGACAATAACAACCCCATTGGCAACAAACCAAGCGCAAAAGAAATCGAAATCTGCAGCTAAGTTCTGTATCAAGTTGGCTTACTTTGGCAAATATGTTTTAAACCTGCACCAACATCTTTGACTGTGTAAGTATCTCACTGTCTACAGCACAGACATAACCTCATTGTTGACATACCCAGATGAAAATACCAACGTGTTCGTTTCAGTTTGAATTGGAGGATGTTGGTTGCTGAAAAAAGATGGTGTTAAGAGAAACCGAAGTCCCCATACTCTTCATTTACAGAACTAAAAGATATCTCACTTCTTTTGACCACACAATCATATCTAAAATTGTATTTGTCATCATAATAAACTATCTGATCTATTTCTGGAGTACATGACCCCATACTGTAGTCCCTTGATTTCAATCGGCCAAGTCAACAACACAAGTTAACACAAGAGACCTTCAACTTGTTTAACACTCAAAGGAATACTAAAACAATCAGTTTTTAAATCACTGAGATCTTTGTGCAACACAACATCTAAACAATGATTTTGATGTACCCCTGTTTTAAAAGTTAGGAAGTAAGTAAATCTTTCTGTATTCTATCGAAGCCCTTTTTAAAAAAAAAAAAAAAACATGAAAAAACAAACAAAAGTAGCTTCAACTTTAGCAGCTCTGATGATTGTTGAAACTTTAGAAATAATCGAATAAGTTATAAGTTACTAATACATTATATAATTTTTACCCAACCTGTTGTTAAGAGTGTACTAGCATCTTTTTTAAATGTTGTTTGTTAATGGATTTTTACCGTGAGGAAGGAGCATTTCTGATTTTAAAACACATTTAAGCAAACAAATAAAAAGTGTTGACTATATTACTGAATCTGGGATTTGCGACAGACCTGTTCCTGCTCTTTGGTTTTGACCTCTTTCTGTAGCAGTTGTCTTTGAAATGAGCCTTAAACTGAAAAACTTTTCATTTGTTGAAATGCAGCATATACAAAACTAGTATTCATTAGTATTCATTACTAAGCTAGTATTCATATTCATTTCCATACAGCACTAAGCACAGCTTAACGTGAAGATACATTATCATTTTCTTTAGGTGTACATCTGTAGTAACTCTGAGTGCTTGTTAAACCTTCACCACTTCAGTATGTGTTTATTCATCCAGTTGATCTGTACATTTTTCCGCTTGTTCCCGAGCTCCTGAAGCGTGCATTTGTTCCACCATGGCCCGAGGCTATTAACGACTCACATTAACCTTTTGATTTTAGTCCGACCCAGCTCTCGCTTCCAGAAACCTCTCTGCACTCTCTCTTGTTGCAGTCCCATGAGTTTTGGCCAGGGTCGTGGGAGCTTACCACTCCTGTCCACCGGCTCTTCTTTGCTATCAACCTCCATTACAACCTCAGTGTGACACTTGCAAGGACAGCAGTAGTATTTCTTTCTCCAACCAGTCTATCTATTGTGTGTTCACTCTTAAAATTGGTGTAAAATATGTTTTATTTTCCTCACATTAAAGCAGAATATTGCATATTATTTGGTAAATAATCAGAAAAAAAATCCTGAAGACACATGTTCCCAGCATCTTTTCTGCCACCTGCCCAGCCTAATGAGCAAACACTCACAGACAGACTGTTCAGATGTCCTGTCCCTGCTCAGCGCCCCTCCTCCACACTTGTCGTGTTTGCAGGTATTTGTTGCTTTGTATGGCGAGGCATGCCGGCAGCAGTACAGCAAGAGATTATTGTCAGTGTAATTGGCTTTTCCAGGCCTGATTTGATACAAGCCTCTTGTCTGATCCACACACTTCTTTATTATCTAGCGTAATGGAAAGACGTCGAGGCTCACATGAAACGTTCAGCTCATTGTGTCTCCAGAGAAATCGCCTCTCATTTTGTTTCTTAGCTCAGGGTCAGGATAGAAAGCAGTGTATTTGTGTATAGACGAAGCACTGAAGGCCTACAAACACACATAGACAGACACTTTTTCGCATCACACACATCTCTATATGTTTATCGTCGTTATTCAAAAGTCTGTGCATTTTTACCTTGTGCATAACATCTGTAACACCTTACATTTCCACATCCCTCTTTTTGTCCGGCTTTCCTGGTAATTGACAGTTTCTGGGACTAAATTGGTATCAGATTGTTGGATCCAGCCAAGTCCCTGGTTTGCTGTCCAGCTGACACGACTGTCTGCTGCTGTAGCAGTCTGCCTGTTCACCGAGCAGCAAAGGCAATGTCGAACACGGCTCTCCTGCACCGTTATCTCAGTCGATATCTGCTACTGCCAGAGGAGGAGGAAACAGAAGGACAAGAGATTTAAAAGAGGAAAGTCAGAAGCAAGAGGATTGTAGTGCAGCAGATGTAGTTTGTAAAACAGGTCTGTTTAAGAGACATTTGACATATTTAAGTTTTTCACAGTTTGTCAACTTGATACAAACTCAAATTGTGTATTCAAAACTAGAACATTGGGAATAGAAGCCAAACCAAACAAAAACATTGTTATCAAAGCCTCTTTTTTTTTCATTATTTCTGTCTCGCTTGTGTTCGTCAAAGTGCGCAGACTTTAAACATTATTTTACACCACAGGGCTACACAATGAAATATAAATCTTTATACATCCATGCTACATACCAATAGAACATCAATATGTAAAAAAGGTGTGAAATACATCACACAAGACTTTATTATTTACATATATACTAAAGCTTTACATGTAAACAGCAGACAGTCATTCATTTTTAACACATTCATGACATTTTGTACCACTCTATTTACATTCTGACAGAAGTTCCATCACGTTCCTGTCACTTCCTCTTATTCGTTGACGGACATGTGTGGTTACGGGTGAGAAGACGTTTGTTTCGCAGAGGTTTGGTTTCCAAGACAACGACCTCTAAGGCCTTCTTCTTCTAGATGTATTTAAAAAACTCTTAACAGACAATAGCAGTTCTTAGAATAATCAGTATTTATGATAGTGAAAGGTGACTCTCTGAGAAAGATGAGGGTCCGATATGGTCCAGTTTTCTCAGAAACCTTTCCCCCAAATTCATTGATGTGCATTGCTAGGGAACAACTTTAAAAATGAACAAATAAAAAACTAACAAACTTCCTAATACTGGTTTTCACAATATTATTTCAATTTTACTGCTCATCACATAAATAGATTAAATGGATTAAAAACTTTGATATCACTTCAGGTCACAATATTCACCATAACTAGTTTCTTATGATCATGCTAATTAGTAGCATATAGTCTGCTAGTACGTTATTCTGCAAGACCGTAGTCTCTAGCTAATAATCCATTCACTAAGAGTTTGCCCTCCATACCCTCCTCATCACTGCTCAGTGATAGTGAGTTAGGACTTTGTTGAACATGAATTATGATCTTAAAGGTCCCATATTATGCTTTTTCTGGTTTTATATGCTCTTTAGTGTGTTTTCCATGTATTCTTTGCGTGTTTAGGTACATCTATGAAAAGTTTAGGTACATCTATGCAAAAATTCAAAGTCCGCGGAAACGTGGCTTCTCCTACGTCCTCCTGTTAGCTGTAGCATTAGCCACATGTAACGCTCGGTTCTAGCCCCCCTCGATAAAAATTTGCTAGTCCAACGTCATTGTCAGTGTGAGATCACTGATCTAAGCCCATTGGCTCGTTGTGGCAAGCCCAGCAGCTCATGTTGCACGCCCGTTAATTTCTGTAGCACGCCCACGATATGCCGTAGCCTGTGGTAGCACAGTAGTGCTAAGGTGCTAATGTTTATGTTCCCCTCGGACGGAGCCAGTGGCTGCATTCCCAATATGGTAAAAGAGGCGGGACATTTCCGAGAACCGTGCTGAGCAACTGACCAATAATGACAGAGCGGATCGGCAGACCAATCAGAGCAGACTTGGCCCACGTGGTGTCTAACAGTGTGGGCTCAACAGAGCGTAGCTGACAGACTCAGAGCGTAGAGGGAGCAAGGAGGAGCAGTACATGAAAACAGACACTTTTTTCAGACTTTATCTATTGTGAACGTACAAAAGTAGGAACATAGATTAAATATACGAATCCCAAAAAGGGCATAATATGGGCTCTTTAATAGGCTTTGCTTAACACGGCTCTTGTGAGTTCAAAGTTAGCAAATTAGCAGCCAGTACGCTAATAATTAGCATGCTAATAAGCAACCCCCTCTCCTGTTTATTTGTCTTTGATTTGTCTTTGAGTATTAAGAAAGCTTTATTATTATTATTATTATTATTATTATTATTATTAATAATAATAATAATAATAATCAAAAAGCACCACAAACTCATAACTTTTTCTCTCCAAAACATTATTGGTCAGATTGGTGTTTCAACAATAATTACTTTTCTAATGCATTAATACCAAAGACTCCAGCATGCAGAGTGCATTTATTTTTGTCAGTAATAATTAAAATGGCAGTTCTTTAAAATGGAAATGTCTTTTATTTTGTTATGTGGATGCATAATAATGAATCATTCAGTGAGTCTATTGAACAGGTTGTTAACCTGATTGATTGCCATTGCAAAACATGTTTATTATGTAGAACAAATGTTTTTGAGCTTGCTGTCTGATTTAGAAGAGGTGCCATCATTTATAAACCGAAGTCCTTCATTTTATCCCCTCTGTAAACTTATTTTTTAAACGTGTTTGATGCAGTTTCCTTATTTCTTGAACTGGCTGTATCATTTTCCAAAATGTTTTTTTTTGTTTTAGACTCAAAGTGACACACACACACACACACACACACACACACACACACACACACACGGGAGTGGCTGAAACAGTCTAAAGAGAATGGGGATAATACACAGAGTTAGTGGGAGAATTGTGTTGAAAAGAGCGATGGAGAAAGGAAAATAAGAGAGAGTGTAGAGGGTGAGGAGAGAGAGCAGAAAAGGGTGTGGAGAGCAGGAAAATGGGTAGAGGAGAAGGGGTGGGAGAGTGGGGGTCCCAACTGTGATTACATTGTCCATCAGGCCACAGGACGGCCTGCATCAGCCCACAGGATTGATGTTTGACAGAATAATTAGAAAACTGTCTCAGGCTGTAATCACTGGAGCTCATCTTGCCTGAGAGGACTTCCATTTGCTCTCTGCCACACAGACACACACACACACACACACACACACACACACACACAAAACGAACAGGCATGTCCGAGCCATCCACTGACTGACTAGTATATGGGACAGTGTTTTGATAGAGTGGTAAGATGGGGGTGTTACTGTTTACTCTTAAGGAACTAAAAGAGTTTATCTGCAGCGATGGGGATGGAGGCAAGAGCGACACCTCGCCTATTGGTTCACTGACGGCAGGAGTGGAGAACACGCCTGTGATTTTAAAGTTGCTAGAGGTAGGGTTTATGGTCTGGAAAAAAATGAATTAAGAGGAGTTTTACTACAGAGGCTATAGCAGAACGAATGAGATGTGGGACTGAAAACCCCCATAACCCTACTTTGACTCTCTCAGTACCTTTGTGGATGCTATTGGTTGTTGGGAATGCTGGTCAAGATTAAAATGCTTAACCACATAGGAAGAATGCAGCAATATCTTATACAGTTACATGGTCCTTGAAAGCAGTAAATAACCTCCAATGTCCATCACATATATTTCACTATTTAGTTTTAAAAGAGAGCTGCTGCGTGGAAGTGTTCTACAACAATTCATCGAATGAAGGGTGAAGAGGAGTTCTTGGACATTAAGAATACATGTTCATTCTTGACCTTGAAAGCAGTCAATGAAAACCCAATCTTACCACAGCATCTAGGTTTATGGTTCCTCAATTAAAGTTCATGAGGTGCACAAGTCTTGAACACTGATGCTGCAATATCTTATTAAATAATGTATTCAAAACGTTTCATGTACATGATTATTTAATGTGACTGAAAGAAGCCTACTGAAGAATGTTTGTAAATTATTGCACAGTTCTTTAGGTGTTTTGATCATTCTTACTAGAACAAATCGTAGTAATATTTCCCCACCATAATATCCCAGTACAATTATCATAAAACTAACTGTAGAATATTACTAAGAATAATTACATGTATATACTAGGGATGGAACAAAATATCAATTTGTCGTCGCCCTAACTCGTGATACAAATCTCAAATCATAGGTTAATATTTTTCTCATTATGTAATGTGTACTAAATGAGTTTGAGTGTTTTGACATTGAAACTGTGTGTTGCTGTTGATTTTCTTGGCCAGGAATATTCACCCTCCCTTCTGGAACCGGCAATTGAACCTTCGACCAGAAACCAGAAAGAGTTAAATGACTGAATGTCTTAGGTCTTCTTTCGGATAATCTCCACAGCCTGTACCTGCAGGTCAAAGGTCTCATTATTTGCCCACCTTATATGCCCTTTCTGACATGGAGCAATCCCCTGGATGAGACCTTCATCAATCTAGAGTCGACTCAGCCTCATCTTTCTCCTCCTGAGGCTTTTATTGGTTTCTCTGATCCCTCTAATACCTGAGCAAACCCTTAATGACTAATTGATATGCGGCTCTTTTCTCCAGAGCTCCATCAGAAGTCTGCAGGGCAAAATGTCAGCCTTGGAGCCATTGGTCACCCCCCCCTCCTCCCTTGAAAGACAACTAAAAATCCTTCACGTTTGCATAATAGAACAGACCACTTATCCAATTTGATTAGAGTTTAGGACATGGGAAAATGTTCTGTAACAGCTTCCACTACAGCAAGATAGTAGGGCTATGCGTGCTTACATACCCAATCAGTGTATGTGTCCATGTCTGGCTTTTTTCAGAAATGAAAGCCTGATTGTACCGATCTGTTTCTGGCAAATGAAACACCAGCTTAACCAAACAGGCAGGTGGGGAAAAAATATAAGGCTGGAGTGAAGATGTGTCTATTTCCTCCAAATCTAAATGACTCGTTTAGCCAGAGCTGAGTGCATCGAGTGCATCGATAAACAGTCATCGACAGTCAATCATGATACGTGATGATACGGTCAGTGATGAGGATGGAAAACAAATCAGTGGGCTTGTAGAAAGGAGCACCAAAAATAGAATATGAAGGGAGCAGGTAAAGGTTGAGAATGCCGTAAGCAGATAACCTTCTATACATCCAAACCTGCTATACTGTCCCTCAAGCTAAACAGCCAGTTACAGAAGAGAATATTAAGACGTTTTTTTTCTATTTCTCTCTTTCTGTGTTCTCTGGGGATCGTTTATAAGTTAAGTCATTGCTATGCATGTGTTGCTGATTTCACATGTTGAAATCTCACACTAAACCGTTATCATCTTCTGGTTCTTTCTTAATTGACTGCTGTTGCATTCTCTCACAGCCTGGAGGAGTCCCTGAGGTGTTGTATGTTCACATGTATTCTTAAAAAGTTGATGCATTGTTGTTACCAGCCGGCTCTTAAAGCCATGATGTGAAATGCACAGCTGTTTAAAAGTTAAAGGTTAAGTTTAAAAAAAAAAAAAAAAAAAAAAAGAATCCAGGTATGCTCTTAAACACACCACATGGCTTGGGGTGTGTATGTGTTGGGAGTCAGAGGTGTTAGGGAGAGAACGGTCTGTGAATGTGATAAAATGTGTTTAAGAAACCAAAGAGAACAGAGGAGGATGTAATATGTCCACATAAGCAACGTGGCGCCTGCAGGGAGAGTTGATGACAATCCTGTCAGTCGCAGAGTGAATTAAAAAGATTGTCAGATTACTTTATAAGAAGGAGTTTCTACCACAATGTAGCTGCGATGACGATGTTGTAAATGGGCTTCAAGGTGAAAATTGCAGGCATGCCACCTGTTGTGAGGGAGCAGGGAAGTGAGATCAACACTGGAGAACTTCTATCAACACATTTGGCCTTCGCTGTAAACTTTATACGGCATTGTGCTCAAAATAAAGACTTACTTTTTTTGCATTTAAGCTGTGAATATACAGAACAAAGTCAAATGAGATGTTATGGAAAAATCAAGTTAACAGATTCATCCTGAGGTAAGAGTCATACATTTTAGTTCTCTAGTTGTTGCGTTATTACAAGGTTTGCACAAAAGATCATTTAGTGTCATTTTGATTGACATTCAAAGGAATACAAACGCCATTCAAGTTATGCAAACACACATTTGTCACATTGGGGAATTACAATGTGTGTTTACAAGTAATATGAGTGTGTGTGTGTATTGACATTAGCAAGCATACGTCTGCATATATGTATACTAAACCTTTGCAATAAGTCTTGCAATAATCTGTCTTGTGTGAGACAGAAAGGAATGTACAGTATGTCTGTTTATATTTGTATATTGACATTTCCTGATCACCCTTTGAATGCGTCTGGTCAAACTAGTTATCTCTATATGGCTGTTGACCGTAGCTACTCCTGCTGTATTCAGGATCCTGTTCTTTGGCCTGATTCCTCCTACACAAGTTTAAATGCTAAGTTGTTTATCCATTAGTGGAATGCATTTCACTAAAGGTGAACGGATGGCCTGCACATTCAGACATGCAAATGGTGGGGAGGTGACAAAAAAATAATAATAATAAGGGCCGGGGCGATGATTTGCCTTGCAAAGCACACCCATCTGCCCTTTGGATGGCTCATTGGCTCCCAAGATCAGGTGCAATCTGAACTGGAATCATTTGGATAATTGACCTTCTGTGTGCATACATTAGAATAAATTAATTTTGATTGGCCGTGCAGCATTAGGAACAAAGCAGGAAATGTTGGCTCTTTTATATTCTGTTGCTGGTTTGTTGTACGCGGTCTCCGAGGTGATTGTGTATGCCATTCCTCAACCATTATGCATTTCTTCAGTTTAATAAAATAATTCTTGCACTGAGCAGAATGGTGCACAACACAGCAGGACATGGAACTATACTTAACTTTTTTAGGTTAAGCTTTAAGTCTTACTTTTCACTTGATTTGAAACTCTTCCAGTATGTGAGTGAGCAGGATTGTGTGGGAACAATCTTTGTATCTCTGTCCATGTAAACATGCTGTAACAGAGTATGACTGCCTTCCTCATGTGTCCTCTTGTCCTCTCCATAAGTGACCTTGCTGTTCCAATGAAAGTGGCCATTCTGTGTGTGTGCCAAAGCAAACCCATGTGGCTCTGTATGTCTCATTGCTGCCTGATGGACAGCCATTAACCCTCGGTGAAGAGGTTGTGGAATATTTATGTCTGCCTGTCAGCAGTGACATGACACCCTCTGGGGATGAATAATATGCCTGCCCTACACTGGCTCCAATTGTGGAGTCCAATTCACAAGTGGTTCTTATGTGCATGTTAGTATGTGTGCCTGATGATAGGTTTACAGTGTGTGTGTGTGTGTGTGTGTGTGTACTGTATGTGTGTGTGTGCTTGGGTGTTTTGTGCAGTAAGTTGCGTGTGGGTTCAGGGGCATTGTGATACCCTGAGGTTACCAGCTGGAGACGAGTTCTACATCCCTCACTGACATCTGACAAACCTCCCGCTCACCACAGAGCTCTTCTCTCCTCACTCTGCGTCATGCACGCCATCTTTCTTTCACTCGTTTGCCTCTTTCCTGACCCTTTCTGTGTACCTTTATATTCTAAAATGCTAACTATTTTACACTTGTTTTTGAAAAAAACTGGAATCATTTAGGCTCTTCATAGATTAGAAAAGTTTGTTTATGTTTTACATGAAAAAAACAAACAGCTTAAATTTGGGATCATTTTTTGAGAGAATTATCTGGAATATGACGTTGAATAACTTTTATACCTGTAATAGATGTAACAAAGAAGGAGTAATACGCTATATGTAAATACTGTAATTACTGAACTGCTGTCACACCTCACATTCCAGGACTTCCACCTTTTTCCATGTATTTTCCCAGTCTGTTTTAGTGACAGAGTTACCTTAATCTGACCTCCATGTGCATTTGGTAAGCAGTCGCATTGGGTGCTGAACCCACTCACCTTTAGAGGTTGTTTCCTTGTAAGAGTTGTGATCATAATCTGAGGCAGTGGCAGGGGGATATCTACACTTATAATCTTTTGAATCATCAAAAGTGTCAGGGATGAAAAGAGGAATTGCGGCATTATCAATACCTGCTTGCTTTGAACTGTTTCTGCCCCTTTAACTACAAGACGGTTCTTGAATTTACCTCCCAGCTGGCCTCATACGCACTCTCTCTGCAACACGAGTTGGAAATTAGCAATAGCTATATACTCTTTATGCAGCACATCACTTTCATGCTTTGTATTGAAATTATGTTAAATTGCATTGTCCCTATTAAAATACATACATTCAAAATCTTCATTACGAAGGGAGTCGTGAAGATGTTAGAAGAATGAATATAAGAAAGTAAAAGCTATTGACGTGGGAATTTTTCAAAACTTTCACCACTCAATATGAAGTGTTATAATGAAATGCTAGAAGTGAAATTGTAAGGCAACAGTGGAGGCGAGATGAACTACTTTACACATCTTCACAAACATATTCAGTTTAGCCTTAGGCAATCAACGGTTGGTCTCAAATTCAAACTGTGTCAAGATGAAAGCTTGTTCTTTGTGTGTGAATCATAATAATGTCAATGACGACTGGAAGTCTGCAAAATAGGCTTTTGGAAATTTGTTCACGCGGTTTGGACTATTTTTGAACCTGTCGTCGTGTCTGATTAGTTGCTTGCCTATCATTTAAATATGGCATTTTAGACTCTATGGAGGATGCTAAACTCCATACAAAGGTACAGTGGCCGAGAAGTGCCTTGTTGGCCAAGTGATCTATCTTGTTGAAAACCTGCTGAGAAGATTGAGAATTGCTTCTCAATGTGCCATGATAGAAGAGTGAATTTGACAGTACGGCTTTAATTGGACGTGGTGCTTGGTGTCAGCAGTGTACAGAGGTGCTGTTTTGGAATGAGGCAGATATACAGGAATGCAATAATCCAAAAAAAAGACGGATTGCCTTAAAACTCTTAGTCAATTGGCATGTTTCCAAACAGTCAATATTACCTGTTAGGTGAACAACTGCAATTAGAACTTGTGATGTCTTCACAGCAACTGTTTGCCCTATAACAGGATGCAATGGAAGGTGTTGTTTGCCTTGATGACATGTTGTAGGTTTGCAAGATCACACAACCAACAAAGTGCTAGTAGCCTGCAGCTGTTCATCTAACAAGTTGACTTCTTTAGTTCTGCACACTGAAGTATTAAATGCCATCACCGTGTCTCTAATTGTTATAGAGAGGGATCAAAAGGCATTTGGATGCGCTACATAACAGCGAGGTTGGGATCTGCTTATTTATGATCGGGGTGGAACTTAACTTCAAACCCCAGAGATTGTTACTTACACAATCATACACATAAAGACAGTGTTTTTCTCCCTATCATCCCTTAAAAAACACTGAGTCGAGCAGTGGATCTCAAGAAACTGCCTGGTTGGAGAGGAAATGTCAGTGTCGGTCCTTATCTTGTTGTCAAAATTCACCACTCCAGTAGATAAGTAAGAGTGAAAAGTAAATGTTGTACTGAGCTAGTGCTAGGTATTTCCCACAACCCAACCATACAATACGTATCACGATACAGAGGTCAAGATACGATACATATTGTGATATCGATTGATTTTGGATAATATCCATGTCCTTAACATAATTCACTACAACAGCTGCTATTTGTTGTTGAGAATAAGAGCAGAGTCAAAAGGATCTTACACCTTAAAAAACTTCAATTCAGGTCCTCATGTAGAAATACATTCAAATATTTAAATACCAGAGCTATGTCTAAGGTGTGAACTGCACCATAGGTCAATGGTCTTTCAAAACAGCTTCGTTGCCATATTGATTATGTAACAAATGCATCGATACATGTATTTGCAAGGAGCACATGACGATATATTGCCATATCTCATTTTTGGAGCACAGCCCTACAGTACTGAGCCATATCTTAAGTCTAGATATCAATCCCATGTGCTGTAGAACCTTTGGAATGATGTTTAAAGGCATTTATTGACAGTCTTCTCAATAGATAATTATTTTGTTATTGGGTAAAACATCTTCATAAAATGGACTATCTTTCAAAGAAATAAGCAGTTAGACAATGATCATGTGGCATAGGCTCGTCATTATACCAACAGGAAGGAAAAGTTTGTGCATGAATTCAGTAAAAACAGAAATGGAGATCCATCATAAATTAGCTCCCCAAAGAAAGGCTGAGAGGGAAAATAAAGTAAGGGAGAAATCATAAGATAACACTCCCAGCCACAACACATTGCACTATTTTTATGTCCTCTTACTATTATGGTCTGTTTTTCTGGGTAACTATTGTTATTCGTGCTGCTCACACCTGTCAAACATGTTTAAAATAATATTAATGGGAACGCCTGGCAGGGACTGGATCAGAAGGCAAATGATTATCATCATTAAACACCACATGCTGCATCGTTTTATCTCCCAACTGTCAGCACAAACAGGCCCAGACTGACATGGACTTGATCCCATTTGGTCCAATCAGAAATTACAACTAAATCATCAAATTTTGTGGTCCAAAAAATGTTTATGTGTGTTTACCCCCTAAACCGGCAGTTGTTTTTTAATTTTTTTTTGCAGCCAGGGATTTTGACTAGAAGAGAAAAATCTTTGAATTCAAACAGAGCATCAGAAATCTTACCAGAGCTGTGTAATATGAAATTGTACTAAATGTGTAGAGATCTGTTGCTTTGTAAGCTTACAAAGTCATGAGCTTAGGCTTCACATATAAACCTGACTTCACTATTACAGTCTTCACTGACTGCAAAGGCATTTCAAAGAGAATGCCCTATTCCTACATCAGAGGATAAGGGCAAAATGGTTGGTCACATGCAGACGCAAGATGATTGTCTCGCACCATGACCCTGCTGCTCATTCACCAAGGGAAGGCAAGCTTATAGGCTTTGATGTCCATGTCCAGGATCCATTCTCTGAGTTCAACCGTCCTCATTTCCCTTCCCCCCCAGTCACCCACCTGTCTCTTTACACAAACCTCTTTTGGCTCAAAGTCAAAGCCATTTCTACCTTGGTTGGTTTCTCTTTTTTTGTTTGTAGAGAAAAATTGAAGCAGAGAGTGCTGGAGGTTGGAGATGACTAAGTGCTCCTGAAGTACTGCTGTCCAGACTCAAGGATGTGGATAAATGAGAGCATGGAATATAAATGAAGAGTAAGGTCCAGGCAGTTAAATTGTATTCTTTCAAAGCAATATGCACTCAGGGTTTGTTATGTGAGTTTGTGGTTGATTTTGGTTTTGTTTAAAAAAAAGAAAACCAAAGAAATGTCAGTCTTTAAACTACAGTAGTGTCAAAACTGTCTTTTGGAGGTTTCAGTCTTGCCCTGGCTCACACAGCTTTTACATGGTCCTCTCTGGTTGTCAGACAAAGAGGATTTGTTTCAAGACGAGCAAAGACTGCTTTCAAGGGTATGACACTTGCTTCTCTGTGCATTGTTTGCTCTGAAAAGCAAAGGCCTTCCTTAATGCAAGCAAAAACTTCTAACTCATTTCATGAAATGTGTGTGTACTGGCTGTAAGTGGGAAAACATGAAATGTACTTAGCCTTCAGGGTTTTAGCTTAAAGTGATACATCTAGAGGAGATTTAAGGTACAGGGCAGGTGTTTTGAAATCCTTCCAGTTATATTTTTAGTCAGAATAAACAATGACTTGACATTAAGCTACATTTTAGTGACACTAACGTGTGTCTGCTCCCACAAGAATGCTTCAAAACACGTTACTGCTCCCTCACCTGGATGATGGAACTAAGGAGGTGACAGTAGAGAGTGGAAAAAGAGTTACGCACCTCCACTTCTTAAAAATGTGCATATCAGATATGCTGCTTTGCCTGACTACATGACAAGATACTTCAAAAGTTCTGATTCTGAGATTGTATACTCGTAAAGTACACAACATTTTATGATACATCTCTGGCTCATTCAATCAAAGAATACTTAAAGGGACCCTTTTTCTGTTGAAGCTGAATCATTTTTAAATTAAAGATGCTTGCTATTTCACGGTGTGTTATGGCAAAAATAGTGTAGGTGTATGGTAAAATATTGAAACGTTGTTGATTAGAGATAAAGATTAAACCCACAGTATGTAAATTTTGCTGCCAAGGGGGCTTTCAAAAGATGATGTCACACCTGGCAGGGAATCATGGGAGTTATTCTCTCTGCTACTCCACCCTCGATGAACAAACCAACTCCAAGTTGACTGTAGTCAAGACGAACGGGCGAAACAGACCTGAAGAAGAGAATATGTTTACTGACAATGTATCCAAGTATAATTTACATGAAGTTTTTTTTATCAAAGCAGCACATACGGCACCTTTTGAGCGGTCTTTGATGTATCATCTGCTGTTTCCATGGCAACAATAAACGTGTCGCATCTGCCACTAAAAGGCTGTTACTACTATAAATTTAAGGATTTGTCTGGCTGTGATAACTGTTGAAAATATTAGAGGTAATGTAAGCAGTCAACAGAAATTCTATATAACAAAGGCTTAGTCATTTTTGAATAAATTTAGATATATTAGTGTAAACATTCTGTAAACACCTTCAATGAGTAGTTTCTGCTCAAAGAACACAACAGAAAATTCCCACCCAAAAAACTGAGCCGCTTATTATTTTAACAAGATACATGTCATTCCTCACATATACTATTTGTACTTAGGTCAATGTGGCAATGAAGGAGATGATTGTAAAGGAACCTACATTTACATTTTTCACATTGAACTGTTAGTGTCTGTCTCTGGTCTGCTCTCGATCTTGTCTCAGATCTTCTCCTGCCTTAGTCTTTGTCTTTGTTTGCTTTCTATCTCTTAAATCTTGGTTTAGTCTCTATCTTGTTACTCCCTGACCTTGGATGCATCCCCGTTCAGGCGATCTTATTCCAACACTATTCTCTAAAGACACTGAATTGTATTATGAGAGAGCTGGGTTACATGTATTCAGGGCTTTTCCTAACATGAAATCAATCATAAGGCTTGGAGGTGTCAGTGGTTCATGTAAACAGGAAGTAACGTCAGGTATTGTAGAATGCAGACATGAGTTAGTACTAACGTCTTCATCTCCCTGAGATGAAACCTTGACTCCACCAGCCGTCAATCTTGCATGTATGTATGGCTGCCTGTTTCAGCAGGTTGTTTCTCCGTCAAGTGAAAGTTCAGATGCCACTGTCTGTCAAGAGGTGTCTCTGCCAGTGACACAGCCAATCTTTGACATAACGCTCAATGTGTCTCTCAGCGGTCCCAAGAAGGGCCTGTCATGCTTCAGTAGGCTGGATAATTATTTCCCTCTTATCCCTCCTTGCCAGGGCCAATCCTTGCCTTCAATAGAAACCAGGGACCGCACCACTTCCCATCACCTCTCTTCGTCTCTTTTCTTCTCCATCTCTCTTCTTCCATCTGTTTCACTTCACCTCACTCTCTGACTTCAAGACCCTCTTTTCCCTCAGTCTGTCTTTGTGTCATTCTCTTTTTTTTTTTTTTTGTTCTGTATCCTCTCTAAGAATAGATCTGCGCAGGAAAAGTGGCTCCTGAGTTTGACGGAAATGATGCTCAAAGTGGTTAAAGTATAAGATTGCCACATGAGCGTCTTTATCACATGGCTTGTCTAATTCTTTTGATGCTCTCTGCACATGTTACAAAGACCATATTGAAATGCTGCTCGTCCTTTCATCGGCATTGCATCCTCCCAGCGCAATTACACAGTGTGAGCCAATTCAAAATTGAAATGATTCTAAGAAACTGTGCTGCGCCTGAAGTCTGAATGCTGTTTTGTGAGAGAAAAGTGTTGTAACAACTCAGGGTATTGCTTATTTGTGGAGATGAGACTTTATTTGTTCACCTTTATTCAATCATGCACCAACAATGCTCCTCAGTGATGTTTGATCCAACCACACTTTTTCCTGTTAGGAAAATCAATGTGAAATTGTAGCTTTTTTGGGGGATAAGAAAGCATTGTGTAGTTCCCCCTTTTTGCTCTCCCTCAACCTTAAGTGAACAATGTGTAGCCAGGCTCGATGCTATGTGATCAGAAGATATCTGCAGGTAGAAGCTGTGACAGCAAATCCAAACAGAGCAGTTTTTAGGAAGTCCTAAACAGCACATAAACCACATCAGGCACTATCTTACTTTACAAATTGGACAGAAACTGAGTAATCAATTTCACACATCCATACCAAGATGTGTGATTGGAGCCAGCCTTGATTGGAAGCCATTTATGTTAACCTGTGGCCCAAGGGCTGAGCGCTGGGCACCCGGCAGATTGAGGAAAAAAAAAAAATACACAAGGGCTGCCAGAGAAGGCAGTGACAGTACAGGCTGTCTCTAGTAGATAAGACAGAACAATAGCCCTTAATAGGCCACAGAGAGACAAACACCCATCTCCAGCCCTGTCTTTTTCTACCCCTATCTGCTCGCCGGTAACAAAGGAAACAAGATGCTCTCCCTTTTCTTTCTTTCCTGCAGACAGATTAGCGGCGCTCAACAGGGGTATGGGCATGAAAACGTGTATTTGAGTGATAATTCAGCAGCGCACGCACAACTTGCGACAAGGAGCCTTGCAGAATGAGAAGAAATACAATGCTTTTATTCCCCCGGGTTGCAACTTTGAGGAGCAAAAAAGTACATCATGTTTGTTTTCTGTTCATCATCCTACAGAAGGAATATGAAGACTCTCTGAAATGTGATGCTGGGTGTCTGTGTTGTCTAAATGTTTCAGTCCATCAAGATGACCATGGATAGTTTTATAATTAGATGTGCCTGTTTCTGTAAATAACAAGGCACATATTTTTGTTGAGTGCATCCAAGACCCATTTCATGAAATACACAGCCAGGAGGAGTACAATACAGGCCCCACGTGAGCATGTCAAATTGTCTGGGCTAGATTTCTTACTCGCCCTAAATGCAGTTAGTGTGGCATATAATAGAAGGCAGAAAAGCCTGTTTCTTCTGTGAAGACCCTTTTTTTTTTTTACTTTGACGCAACAACAAAAAAAAGCCTTAGCAGGGTATGCCAGAAGCAATGATCCTATTTTGTACAAATCTGAATCATTTCACCAGGACCCAGGTAGAAGGCACCGGCTCGTGCCATAACACCCCCTGAAAGAACACACAAAGATCCTCTGAAAAAGAGCGAGCTGGCACATTATACCAGCTGCCTTTTATGCTGAGCTCTGATGAAAGAAATCCACCCTGCTGCCAAGTTAGCTCACCTGAAATGAATGCCTTTAAGGAAAGGGGCTGTACTTGGTTCTGTGACAGGAGGTAAAATGCTTCAGAGTGTGATGTCGAAGAATTTAGATGGATTGGAGTGTGCAGAGCTATTTCATACCTTAAGGCTGGTTTTTCTGAGGGCGCTGTGAGCTGAATGGAGCAGAGCAGTGTTAGACGTCTGATTGGAGAGGGCATCAAACCCAGAGGATTGGCCCCAATTTTGGTGCACATTTTAAAGGCCCATGAAGGCTCATAAGGCCCAGATTGCATCACCAAAATATATATTGCATTTTGCAAGCTGAATGAGCAGTCTTAGGAGAGAACATGCTAAGTCAGATGAATAAGATTTACACATTTGTGCTTTTTTTCTGCTCTTTTACCCCCTATGTCGCTGCATATTTTTCAATTTAGGGCTCCATTCCCTCTGGGCACAGATTATCACATTATTTCACTTCAAATCACAGAGATGGGGTTGTGTGTGTGGGTGTCATAGCTCAGGATCTGAGATCTTTACATGGAAGTGGCAGATGTAGTCGAGCTTTTACATCAAATGTCTGCTTAAATTTGCTCGTCCAGGGGAAAATAATCTTCCTTAGGCCATACACTCGCTTGTAATCCAAAATCAGAGACAATTATATGAATACAAAAAACAAACTTCCAGCAAAGTGCAACTCAGTCCTCCCCACATCCATATTTCTCTAAACTGCATTTACTTCTGTGCCAAGCTACATAAATCATATCTTGTGTATCATTAATATACATGGGTGTCAATAGGAGACGCATGAATGGAAGAAATATGGTTCTTCCCAATAGAGACCGAGTTGAAAAATGGGCTGTAGATAGGGTAAGAATAGAGCTTTCTCTAGTGAGGCCGAAACCCAGGCGTCTAAATCTCTGCTGCCCCCAAGTGGGAGCCACATGGTACTCTGTCTGTGTGTGCGCGTGTGTGTGTGTGTGTGTGAGAATGCATGTCTTCTGTAGAACCTGAGTCAAAAGTCTTACTCTTTCAAAAGCCAGTGTTTCAGTCACAGTTATCAAATACACTGATATAGTATGATATGCCTCCTATCCCTCAAACACCACAGTCCTGTAATATTTCTATGTCAATAAATTGAGCGTTTAGGAATAGAGCTTCAATCTCTCTTTACTTCCAGTCATTTCATCATGTTACGTTTGATTCTATGGATGTTTTTTGTTTTTTTTAAAAAACCTTGCACATGTAGAAGATTGAAGATATGTAAAACCTTTGGCCCAATACTGCCGGGCAAGCTGGAGGACATACAGTAAAGGGATTATGTCAGTAAAAGTCTAGATGTAGATATGCATTTCCCCCTTTTTTTAATAGGCTGTCTATAAGTTGATTCTTGACCTTATGCCGCGGCTGTGGGCCACACATGCACAAAGTAGCGGGGAATCACACACTCAGGCTTTTGCCCTAAGGCAGTATAAAATAAAGACACCCGCACACACGCTGTGAACTGCATATCGCACCTAACCGACTGACTGAGGAACACTTCAATATGCAGCTGAGGTTTGAGAACAACAGCGCTGGTGTCATTTCACACCTCTTCCTTACTTTCTGTCTAACTCCCACTGCTCATCTCTGATGCTGTCTTTTCACTGTCTGCGGTTCTTCACACATCGTGTTCAATGAAGTAGATAACAGCACTAATATCAAACTTTCCTTTAAGTTGTCTCACTTATTGTGAATGTGCTTTTATCTGTACTATTGTGACTGCATCTGGCTCTGCTGGGTTTCTTAGTCAACACATGATGCTGTTCACACACATCAGTGAGTCGTGTTAATGCACTGCTGAAGGCAGCTTCCCTTCAGTCGTCAAAACGTGAACAGCACAGAAACATTAAGGCTGGACTTGTCTTGATAGCAGCTTTGACTAAAGGGGACATTTAACCTATTCACACGTGAAAATGAGTTATTTTCACATGACATGCCACACATCGTATTGCATTATGTCATCAAAAAGTTCAGATATAACGGGCCGTCGGTGGCAGATAGTTAATGCGCGCCCCGTGTGTGGAGGCTGTAGCCTTTGGAGCAGTTGGCCAGGGCTCGAGTCCGACCTGTGGCTCCCTTGCCGCATGTCGTTCGCCACTCTCTCCTGCCTCAATTTTCAGCTCTGTCCACTGTCCTCACTCTCCAATTATAGCCACAAAAGACATCCAAATTAATTTGTTATTTTGGGCTCATGAACATAAGGCCTGTGTTCGAATCTGGAAAATAGATTTTGAAAGATGTTCAAATCCAGCCAAAGACACTTTTGAATTTCTCTGTTGAAAATGTAGGTTTGTCTCTGTTTGTTTTGAGCGGACACATGTTAGAGGCTAAAAGGCAGAGTATCTTGGCCTTTTTTTTTTTTTTAGAATTGTGTATCATTTTGTGTCATTTCATGCATAATCTGGAGGTCTTTATTTATTACACGATTTCTATTCTATGTATAGTGTTCATCTATTTGGGGATATCTCATATTCCCTATGAAACCGTACTCTGTGTTGACCATAAAGCTTCCTGAATTTTCTGCGTGTTGTGTCTTTCTGGATCTGCCTTCATCATGTTTTCCAGCTCTGTCCTGCTCTTGTGTCATTCTCTGCAGTTGATAGCGAGATGTTCATTTTGATAGCACATGGAGGACAATGCCATGTCTGACACTCTGATAGCTATCCAATTCCTTGATCTTCTCTTCATATAAAAATCACAACCACGCACTGACAACATACACATTCACAAAAGACGTACACACACACACACACACACTCACACACACATCTAAGCACACACCCACAAGCTGCTCATCCAAATCGGCGGTAACAGATTAGCAGTGATTATAAACAAACATGGAGGATTAATCCTGTGTGCTCTCAGTCTACTTTTCCACTGAGCTAGCCAGGGTAATTACCAAGCTCTAGATTGTTAGTGTAATCACACACACACACTCACACATGTGCACACACACACACACACACACACTGCCTTGCTTGACTTGGTGATACCATTTTTGTGCTGATTTCTTAAAGAAAGTTGACAATATATTTTTTTGAAACACTGCACAGCAGCTGAGGTGAAGAGAGTACATTTATTTAATGAATGAAAAGAGTTTAGTTTGAATTACAAGGTCGATAGAAGGATGTTCAGTGACGACTGAATCTGCTGGGCCCCGTGTGTGTGGTTTGAAAACATTCTTTTTTTTAATTAAATAGCCAAAGTCTGTAATTCTCTTCACAAAGCTTTATTTCATACACGGCTCCTCAAGGTTGGAGATTTGAAAACTAGCATGGTGATTAGATTTTGTTTTTGTTCATCATGTCAACACTTCCTGTTGAAATATTGCTTTAGTATTTGGCCCCAGTGTTGCCTTTTTCTCATGCCCTCTTAAATTCAACAGTGCATTGCTTTATGTAGCCTCTAGTGTGACAGTGTTGTATAGCCTTTGAGTGCACAGCCTCCTGTACAGACTCCTGGAGGTGAGGCTCCAAAAATGAGCTGTGAGATTTCCATTAGAAAACAATGAGTGTGTTGCTGATGTTGTAAAGCTTGTTTGCTGCTGTAAAGAACATGACGTAGACATATTAGTTTATGTCACTGTATTGTGTTTTTGGACTAACTTGTGACTCTGATTTTATTATTGATACCTTCTCTATTTTTTTTCAGGTTGAAGCCATTCTTGTCAACATCTTTGGTGGGATTGTGAACTGTGCCATCATCGCCAACGGCATCACCAAGGCCTGTCGAGAGCTGGAGCTGAAGGTGCCACTGGTGGTCAGGCTTGAAGGTACAAATACATACACATCCATTCCACACACACAAACACAAAGGAATGCAGGTCTGGTCTCTCTAGCATTTCCCCATTTACACCCAGACAACACACAATGTTCACCAACCCACTCAGGAACATGCCCCATTGATTTGCATCTGACCTGGACTAGAAGCCATTGATCCCATTAAGGATTTCATGATGCTGGTTAATGATGCTGGCCTTTAATATACATTTTTAAAACCCCATGTCTCTCCCTAGCACTTGTCAATCATGTGATGTTTCCCTTGACATGGCATGATCTTCAGGCTAAGATAACCAGTTTCTCTCTACCACCAGTGCAGGCATTATGCAAACGACCATTCAGCTTCTCCCTTACTGAATCTTATTTTTGTCTTTTAAATCACGAGTCTTATCCCAAAGATTGTTTAATTTATGTGAACCTTATGAGATGCACAATAGTGAAAAACCCTAAGGCTACTTCTTTCATTAGATAAAGCATACAAACACAAGTTAATTTAGTCTGATGGTGTAGCTTTAAACATGTATTTTTTTTACCATTTTGAGATGTGAAATATACCATATACTCTACCTTTTAGGTTTAATTGGCCAACAGCACAAGGGCAGCAAGATTTACAGCCCCTTGTTCCTGCATTGTTATAAACTTTAGTGCCATTGTGTTATTGCTGCCGTACCCTCTGGAGCCTATCCATCTTCATTGTGGCCGGGTGTCCCAATGAGAACAGCAGTGCATTCCTCATATGTGTCACTTTCAGCCACACCCGTCATTAGTGCCAGCCAGAATAACAGTAGAGACAGCACTGATTGGCTCACCTTTCACCTGCGTATGCTAATGTAACCTGCTCGGTTGTGTGAGTGTGTGTGTGTGTGTGTGTGTGTGTGTGTGTGTGTGTGTGTGTGTGTGTGTGTGTGTGTGTGTGGCAGTGGTGACTCCCAAAGGCGTAAGGCCAGTTGGTGGTTTGCTTAATTGTCAAGTTTCTGCTGAGTGGTGTGGCCAGAGCAGAGAGCAGGAAGTATGTGTGTCTACAGACCCTAACACGTCATACTGTATGTCCTCACACACTCTGCTAATAGGGTTTGTAGGTCAGGGTTTGTAAGTGGTTTCTAGAACCCAACTGTGCACAGAGGTACCACAATGCAGTGTGGACACGGCTGTTCAGAGCACCATGGAGTGGGGAAGGTTGTCATTGAAACAGGTAAAGGTTTTATCGTCAATCATATTAGACTTGGATTTTAATGGTTCAAAATGTGGCTGAAGCACCAGTACACAACTTTGCCAATTAGTCGCCATAAAAGTGAATGGATTGGCAAATAAAGCAGACCCTTAATTAGTCACCCCGCACTCCTCCTACCAGGCCAAGTTATTCAGCCTAACTCACAAACAGGCTGAGTCCAGAAGGTTACTGCTGGCGGTCGGTCCAGCCACGTTTCCTTTGGCTGCCTTCTAATCCAAGCTTTAGTTGTGGGTCATTACATCCTGGGCTGCAGTCTTGTGGAGAAGATTGGTTCAGAATCAATCAGCTCAGCTTGCTAGGCTGACCGCAGGGCAGTGAGAGCGGCCCGGCGCTCTTCAACAGGATCAGAATGGATTAACTGGCACACTTTTAATTGGGAAGGCTCTTTTTAAAAAAAGGACGGGGTTGATTGCATTGGCGGAGAGTTATGTATCCCCGAATGTGCAGAAGGACCATGTGGTCTTGATGCTGATAGGAGGGAATTAGTTGGTAGGGTTTGCATGAAGATTCGATTGTGGGTTGATAGACAGTTTAATGAAAACACACAGTTTTTGGACTACATTATTTTAGCTCATACAAGTCAAATTCATGCTAAGGATTTGGCACAGAACAGATATACTGTTACTGTCATTTGTTAAAGGTTTTGATTGGAATATATGATGTAGTACTGTACTGCCCCCTTTGGCCACAGTGGGAACACAGACACTGCTCTGTGAGGATGCTGTCTGCCACTGTGGAAAAAAATCCTGTTAGCCCTCGGAGGTCTGGGGAAAAAGGTGACTGCATTTGCTTATCCGTGTTCCCCAAAGTATCGATTCACTGAGTCAATCACCAACTGTCCGTCAAACAGTGGAGGCTGTTTTCTACTTTAAAAGAGATCAGACCTTCTTTCCTTCTGTTTAATTAAGAAGAGATGCAGGGTCCTGGAGTAAGGTTAAGATGGCCTTTTCAGTCCTGACTGTGTCATTATTTCTTAAGACAACAATAAATATGCACACCAGTCAATTTTCTCTTGTTTGTTTTTTATGCCTCTGCAATGTCCACAGCAGAGGCTGGAGGCATTATGTTCTCAGGTTGTCTGCCTGCCTGTCGTCTGTCTGTCTGCCTGCCTGCCTGCCTGCCTGTCTGTCTGTCTGTCTGTCTGTCTGTCTGTCTGTCTGTCTGCCTGCCTGTCTTCTGTCTGTCTGTCTGTCTGTCTGTCTGTCTGTCTGTCTGCCTGTCTGTCTGTCTGCCGGTCTGCCTGTCTGTCTGCCTGTCGTCTGTCTGTCTGTCTGTCTGTCTGTCTGTCTGTCTGCCTGTCGTCTGTCTGTCTGTCTGCCGGTCTGCCTGTCGTCTGTCTGTCTGTCTGCCGGTCTGCCTGTCTGTCTCTCCATGCATTTGTCAAGTTCATGTGCATGTGATATGTTGGGATAACGTCATCAGAATATTTTCGGATTTGGCGCTCCAGTCCTCCTGGTCTCCTGGAGGAACTGTTTGGATCTGTTTGCTTAAAGGTCAAGGTTACTGCGGCCTCACATCTGTCCCATTTTCATGAATATGACTTTGCAGAAACAACTTGAAGACACTTTATTGCATCTGGTCAAAGAAATGTTTTTCTTTAAACTGAGAGGGTAAGAGAATAAGAAAGAGAGAGAGAAGTTTTTTCTGGAAAAGTTTAAGCCCTCCACATTAATTATTGCTGTGTTACATCAGGTGTGACCTACCCAACGTAATTTAAACTCTGTTTTTTAGCCTTTTTATTCAGGCTAGTATTTATTAGAATATTTGGGAAACACTGATAGATTTTAAATCAAACTTGCGCAGCCTCTGAAGCTTTACCTTAACCTAATGTTGAGTTGAAAATACTAGCCAACTAACAAAGTAATATTATTTTCTTAACCTTTACAAGAATAAAATATACCCAACTCATTTCCCATTTTTGTTGTTGGTGACATTCTATTTCAAAGTCAACATGGGTTAAAGATAGGGTCAGTAGGCCCATGACAGCACGTGGGCGAGTTTAGGAGGAGATTCAATTCAGTGATTGGACGGCATTCAAACATTCAAACTCAAAATATGATGGATTAGGATGTAGTGGCAAAGAAGAAAAAATATTATCAAAGTGAGCCGAAACTCTGAGCAGATAAAGCTTGTTCCAAAACGAGGGTGAACCTTGTGTAGGCTTTTACGCACGGATTCAGAGTTGGTCTGCTTTCTCAGGTGCCAAACATCGGGGGTTAGCTTGTTCTCGTGTGCAGTAGCTTGAAGTGTAGGTACAAGCGGTCAACATACATACTAAACCTGCAGTGGGTCTGTGGTTCTGCGGGTGATGGGCCCAGTGTGAATGTTGTGTTTACAAGCTGCAACAGACATTTCTGCTGACTCTACCTTTAAAACTTAAAGTAGTAGACAACTATCAATTTCAGAGATGCTCTTTAAATCTGATACATTTGGCTGTTTTTCTAATAAACTTGAGTCCAGACAACATAAGAAACATACAAACATTGATTAATGCCTGGCTTACGCATCAAAGGGAAAGTGTCTGCAGGGTTCAGGGGAATCTCGCCCTGCATTTCTATCAGAAGTATTTGATGTCTGATGCACTGGATGAAGAAGGGAGGAGCAGGACTCATCCATTTCATCTGTGAAGTGAAAACACTCAATGTTTGGTTTTGATAATAATTAACAATCAAAGGATTAACTATCAAAGTCAGAACAGAGTGATGAAAGCTAAATGTTTTTATAGCAGCAGCTCTTCAGGTAACTGAGGTAGCATGACTTCTGCTACTGGTGATTAAGTCTTTTGAATACTGTGATACTTTTCGATACAGAATGTTTTAAAATAATGTTTTATTATCAATATAGCATTGAAAAAGTACTAAAGCTTCAAAAAAACTGCAGATCTTTTATAAGTTTTTAACCCAAAGCTACCAGGAGCTAAAATGAGAGTGAGCGGCTTTGGCTCATTTAAGTGACAGTTCAGAACGACTGTGGTGAGTGATATTTGAGATGGCATACTTTAAAATGGGTCTTTACTCTTTACTTGGCGAAAATTGAAGTCAATGTTTAAATTGCACAAACACACTGATTACATTTTGGGACAGAAATGTTGCCAAAGTACTAGTGTAGTTAAGATAGCGTACAAGAGATTGCTTGCAATTGTTGGTTATAAAAACTCCAAATGAGGAGTTTTTGCTGATTATTTAACAAGTTTGATTATGTCTCCATCTTAATTAGAAATGCCTGGTAGTGTTTATATTTCCACAGCAAATGTTCACAATTAGTGATAGATTTGACAAGTGTGAGGATGCAGGATGAGACTTTTTGTTTTAAAAAAAAACCCATTATGTACACATATACAGGACAAGAACAGTAAAAAAACACTTTGTCCATAGGGGGAGCCAGAATCACCAAAAATCAATAATTCCTCACAGGCAGCAAAGAGCAAGAAATTACCCTTTATTTGGATGCCTGACACTTAATAACACATAAAAGACAAACAGAAACACAGGAGTAACATTACTGTCCTCAAAAACAAAAGAAAAAATACCACTAAGCCCCCCCAAACCAATCCATAGATCCAGACCCTCCCCACATCTATTTGCACATCAATGTAGGGAAAAAAAAGTCAGTCGCCCAAATAATCACTTACAAATCAATATGCATTTGATTACACACAGTATTTTAATAACGTGGTGGTAACCATGGGGTCAAGAAATAATGGAAGGAGAGTCTGGCTTGTGTTGCCAGACGGCCTGAATATCAGCCAAAAAGCCTCAGTTAAGTTTCTGATACATCTGTTTCAACTCTTCCAAGACAATCACAAACCCAGTGTCATTTCTGCCTATATTCATTGCCAAAATAATTTGTATTGACACTGACATGTGAACACTGTTGTTAAGAATGTCACCATTTACCTTCATGTGCTGCAGGAAGACTAAAGACAGAAGTTTCAAACAGGTCCTCAGCTCCTAGAGAGAGTTTATATGTAGTTCATTGCAAGTGTTTAATCCTCTCCCTAAAACAATAATTTTACTGAAGTAACACACAATTTACACCACTATATATATTTCTCAGGAAAATGAAATGTGCTGTTTTTGCATATTGCATTTTGTATGATATCATCATTAGGATTTTCTCAAGGAACATCCCCATCACATCCTCGTATAGGTCTGAAATTATTCTCTGCCAATTTTTATAGCTCACCTCTTCCTAACTACATAACAAACGATTATATTTCATGAAACTGAAGAATGTATTGGGCTTTGTGGGGAATTTCACAGGCTACGCAGCAGTTTTCAATAAATTCAAGTCTTCTCTAAAGCTAAAGTCATTAACTCATCTTTTTTACAGTCATCACACACATACAAATCTGAAATGATAATATGGAAAAGAGAGAATCTTACTCATTGTGAAGGCATTTTTTAATGCTAATACCAGTAAACTGTTGTCAATGCATGTCAAAGTTTTGAAAGCGGGACTTCTGCTTCTAACGCTACATCTCTACACTGTCGAGAACTTTAACTTCCTTATCTTCTAATCTGAGTTCTTTTCTCAACACTTCTCTTGAGTGAAAGAAACTACGGCTAAATATTATCTCATTAAATATAAGACAGGCTACCTTTTGCGTCATTAACCTCTGGGGGTTTCTACCTTCTATAAAGGAAGTGAGATTTTTTCCTTTGCAACCTGACATGAAACTGTCATTACTATGTAGTGTTTTTCTTATTTATGTCTGTAATATAGTGGTGTTACAAATCTCATTCCACTTACTCACTGTCAAAAGACTTGTACAGCTCCCCTTAGAAATATTTAACAGAAAGTCACAAGTCATAATTAGAGTTAGCAACAAACCAGAGTGCTAAACCACCTGAGTGGTGGTGTTTAAGTATATCGCTTTAAATATGTTTATAGGTTTTAATGTGATAATTATCTACTCCCTGTCTGTCAGACCTTCAAGTCCCTCCTGCATCTGTGTTTACTTGCTGGTCCCATCACACTTTTGGATTAAACCAACTTTAAGGAGAAGAGAGGGGTGGCCTTTTTCAGGTGTGATGTATGGCATGTATAGAAGAATATGTTTGACTTAAAATGCGTAGTATTTATTATTACTACACTTTATTCTACATGATAGCCAGGAAAAAAAAGTTAAGATATCTAGTAAAATACATCTGAGATTTAAAAATCTGGTGGGAGATATGGGAGCCCCTGATGTTAGAACAGGGGTGCTGAGATGAAATGTAGGGGTGCTTCACTGGGCATATTATTTTCCAAAAGTAATACCATTTATCAGTTTCAACAATAGACATGTTGTCTGTGCTATTTTCAATTAGATAAGGAGTTTAAACGTTTTGTATTCATCACATTCAAGTTTTATTTACATTTGACTCAGTGTCCCAACCTTTTTGGAAAAAAGGGTCATACGACTTACAATCCAAAAAATCTGTGATGAATGATAAACTTAAAGCAAAACAGCCAAAAAAAAAGGAAGTGACTTAAAGTCAGCAAACTGACTCAGTCATGACAATCACTCAGAAATGCTTAGCAACAGTTTGCTTACATTAGCTGCTTTTAGCCACGTTATGTCAGACCAAGTTGTGCTGTAATAACATAATATTTACTCAGAAAAAGGAAGGGTTGGTATTATAACTTGTGAATTCAACAAAGTATTTGTCTAACAAAAATACCATTATATCTTCTTCAAAATCTCCGGGTCACTTAAATGAAAAACAATGTTCAGAGAAAATGTATGAAGCTTAGCCTGGACCTACAAACACTGTTTTGAAAAACAGATAAAGCTTTGCTTCTTTTCCTGTCTGTGCCTGGTACAAACAAACTGACCCACTTAACCATGACTTACAGAGAAGTGTTAGAGAATAGAGTTTCTCTGTTGGTCGGAGACTGTGGCAGTTTTCTCCTCTCATCAGGTCTGGTCTTCACTAAACTCAGCTTGTTCAGACAGAAAAGAAAAGACAGATTTAGGAGCTGCAGCATCGATTAACTCCTCCAGCACGAGTCTTTGGCATGGCACTGAGCCTCATCATCTTGTTGAAATATGCTGGACTGTAATCGACTCGCACATTAAAGTGGCATTTTCACAATAGTCACAAGTGAGCTTACTAATTAGAGCATAGATCCAACAGACATTTGTTGTGAAGCGGCAATACATCACACTGCAAAATACTCACATGTGCCTGGTCTTTCCTTGTTTCAGCTTGTAGAGTGTGTTTAGAGACTCAGAGTCAGCTGATCCACTCTCCAGATTTATGCTCAAGCGGCAACTTTTTGGATTCAGACTTTAAAGGGGACATGTGAAAAATCCACTTTTACAGGTAACCTGAGTGTCTCCCGAACCACAAAAAGTGAAATTAACCCATCCAGTCCTTTGTTTTTAGTCTGCATAAGTCTTAAAATACAGAGAGAAATGCTCAGTTTTAAATTTGCTCAACTTGTGACATCACAGTGGGGGGGGGGGGATCTCATTAAATTTAAAGAGACACACACACCAAAACGGAGCGTTCTGAGAGAGCTGGTTTATACAGGGACACAAACCTCCTCTGGTGCTTGATTCATGTTATATTTTGACATAGGAAAACAAGTTTCAGGTTACATAATTTACATATTAAGCAATACTACAGGTTTGTTGGGCAGTGGAACAGAACAGATTTTTCATTTAGACCACAGGGGACTGTTTGAAAAGATGGAAAAGGGGAATAATATGTCCTCAATAAATGTTCACGGAGTTCAGAACAGCATGTGACTTTTAAAAGCCACAAATATAACTTGCTCAAGTGTCTAAGTGAGATATAGTAAAGAAGCCAATTGATTTGTTATCTCCCAGTTACAGTTAAAAAAAAAAAGAAGTTGTTGTATTTTATTTCAAAATGATGTCAGTCCAACTTTGGATGCCTCACATGTATGCATGCATATATCTGTGTTTCCCTGCTTCCTGGCTGTGAGTAGGTCTCTGGCAGCACCTAGTGGCTGCAGGTGAACACTCACATTTTACACTTTGCATACTCTACACACACACACACACACACAAACAGACACATACTTACACTCTCACACACACCTTAGTCGTGTGATATCCAGCTTGGCTCTGTCCTCTTCTCTGATGCTGTTAGCTATCAGTGCTCCCTGCTGTTCACAGTGGAACTGCACCGTCTTTCACACACAAATATAAATAAACATGTGAACACATATGCAGAAAAAAATCCACGTAAACAAACAACTCTTCTTTCTTACTGCCACAGATGTGCGATTCTCTCTCCCCTCTCACACATTACATGGATAACACAGGCCATGTCTAAGCAATGCTGCACACACTTCTTCTTCTTCTCATGAATATTTATCACATGAAAAAATAGCAAAAACACATGTGATGTTTACCTTACTTTAGTGCTATATACATTTCCATAGGCATATTTGCCTTTTCAGTGTATCTCTTGCATTATGTATTTGCTGTGGGCACATATGGCTGCTTCTCCTACAGTTGTATCTCTTGTTTTAAGTTGATGTGTTGCAAGTTTTTTTTTTTTTTTAATCATGTGATGGATTAACCTGTCTGTGATGAGGTGTATCGGTCAAACCAAAATGAAGTCATGAATGTAAATCACACAGTACTCTCGCCATATAATTTATAAGAAAGCATCACCTACATAAACTTTTAATTTAAGCTTATGAGAGGACACACACACACACACACACACACACACACACACACACACACACACACACACACACACACACACAGAAAGCATTCTGTGCTATTTGATCAGAAAATGACTGGGGACACTCAATCCCCTGTTTATGTGCCAGAGCAAGCCCTCTTCCTGCTCTTAGTCTAATTAATTACATCGCCGAATTGATTGTTTAGAGTGTGAGCCTGCAAAAAAAAATGTGTTTGGAATGACTTATTATCTGGCTGGACAAAAGAGATGAAATATTAGGCGTTAAGTGGAGCTGGTAATGGAATTCCTCATGAAAGGTCTATTGATCAGGGCAGCCGGGCCTCCAGAGAATTCACATATCATGCAGTCTTAATTACACGCCAAGCCTGCAGAGCTAAGGTCAACCTGTAAGTATCTGAGCATGTTCTTCCCCCCCCTCCCCACACACACACACACACACACAGTTCCACCCATTTAGCGTCACAGTTTTCTTTTTTGCTCGAGTGAAGGCAGAGACACCAATGCACGCAAGAAGCAATTATAGTTCCGTCAAGCATTTTTAATTACAAACCCAAAGTAAAAACTGTACATGTATGTCAGGCTGCATCTGGTGATTAATTCCCATCCATCTATGGATAAGTTCCCTAATTGATTATTACGTTAATTTATTTAGGGGGGGGGGGGGCAACTAAATAGACAACTAAATTTGGTTTGCTCCTTTAGAAAAGTCCAAAAACATCACTATTAAGAAGCTGGGAGCAGTGATTGCTTGTGAGGCTTGTGTTGTTACTGATGCATCTGTGAAACCAGTGAGTGAAAAAAAACGGCACACTCTACAGAGGATTTTTATGTGGAGCAAACTCATGGTGATGATGACTCATCGGACTGTTTAAAAGAAGCTGGGTGAGATTTATTTTTTTGTCCGAGACTTCAGCTCACATGAGTCCAGGACAAGATCAGCAAAGAGATAACAGTTTGTCCACTCAGGTCACCAACATCGGTACAAGATGAAAGTTCCTCACAGCAGCTTTAAATGAAAATGATGAAATGATAGCTTATTACTACAGTTACTCATCAGATGACTGATTAAGACAGACCGAGGTGTAACATCACATTAAGACAATAACACCTAACAAGTCGATCGGCATGTTGCTGCAAAACAAATCATTTAGATGATGACACTAAGAACAAAAACATTCCATTACACAACAGGGTTTCAGTTTTTTGTTAGTCTTTATGACTCAACAGCATATTGAATGAGAAGCCTTAATGGATCTCCAGAGGGAAAATTCAGATGTGAGGAGAATGATGACAGATAAATAACAGGAAGGTAGATGAAAGACTTGTGTAAATCAGTGTAGTGATATAAGATACAACAGAAAACTCAAAGTACTTGGTCTTTTTTCGATTCTCTGATTTTTTTTGAAATTTTCAAAATCCAAAACAAAAAGAAATCGGTAAACTCCACACAAACAGCTGCCTTATGTTGTTTTAGCGGCGTGGGCGATTCTGCTTCATTTGACCTTTTACTTTATTGCCCTCTCTCTCTCCCTCTCCCTCCTTCTCTACTGCACCATCTCCTCCCTCTCTTGTGTCCTTCCGTTCACTGCGGCGCCCCCGTCCCCGTGTTGTGACAGGTCTGTCAGGCTCTTGTTTGGGCTGCACCATGTGTGGCGCTTAGGGGCAGCCGGTTCAGCGTGCAGAGTCTCAGGGCTGTGAAGAGCATCTCCGGGTGACTTTTTCTCTCGCACTCCCTCCTCTGGTTGGTTGCAGGTCGGGGCATCACGGAAAACAACCCGGCACCTGCTCCCCCTGACCTCGCTGCAGCTAGGGGGAACACACGCACACAAATTGCCCTCCTGGCTCAGTGACATTGTTCACAGACAAAGCTGCTCTCAGGAACAGCGGTTGGAGTTTGCTGCTGTTCACCCATAACTACATCCATCTGTCATCAGGCGCCCTGATTCCTCCAAAGGAACTCTTCGTCTTTCACACAGTGTGGTTTTTCTAGAAGTGCAGATGGCAGATTAGGGTTCAACCTTGTTAGGCAAGTTTTTGTCTTTTCTTGTGTTGCCTGTTGTAACTGTGTTTTTTCTGTGCCTGCTAGGAACCAACGTCAACGAGGCCAAGAGGATTCTGACTGAGAGCGGCCTGCCCATTACCGCAGCTGAGAACCTGGACGACGCCGCTAAGAAAGCAGTGGCCGCCATCAAGAAATAAAAAAACCTACAATGAAACCGCAACAGTTTGTCTGCCCATCAGCGCCTCTGATCATCACTGTCAGCCTTTTTCTACACATGCAGACCTCCAGGACTTGCAGCCTTTTCTTTAACAGGCCTTTACAGTTTCAAAATAATCATATCATTGCCAACTGAGTTCCTATATTATTCATTTTGCAGTAAAACCTAATCTAAGGGTGTAATATAATGTAACTTTTTTTCACACTTTAGCTCTGGTAATTTTTCTCCATTGCAGTGTGTATTAATTTGGATAAATTGTAGTTCTTAGGCTTTTGTATCATATTACACTACAAAATCTAGTCTTGTTATATCATAACGTTAATGACATTTGTCAAAAAGGAGACTCGACACTTTGTGCATTCCATTATTCAAGATGAATCAACTTGTCTCCCTCACTTCATTCTGCGGCATTATTACAAGATGTTAGTAAGAAAAGACATGTTTTATTTGAGCCACTGTCCGGCCTGTCAAGAGAGAATGACACTCAGCAGCAGCTTTACAGCGAACACTTAACTCCTTTGATCGGTCTGTTTTCATTTTGACTTATAGTCTAACTTCAGCCTGATCCCTGACTCCATCCAATGCCTTATGTAGGTTTCAAATGAGGAAGAGGAAGCATCGCTGTGAATTTTCTACATCATGTCTTAAGTGTGAAGTGCTCTAAAGGAAACAGTGAGTTCACTGTTTACACCAGGCTTACTTTATGGGAGGCTCTGTAAACTATCAACTTTCAGTTAGAGCAATAGTTTAATACAGAGGTGTTGAGGCAAAATAAATAATCTAATATACAATTGTACCTTATGTATTTTTAATCATGAATGTATATTGACAGTTTATCTTGAATACGGTATAATACTGTGTAAATAATTTGAGACAATTAAAGAAAATATTTCAAGTTAACAGTCTTTTTTTCTTCACTTCACTTTAGAGTTTCCTCAGATATAAACCAACCCGTCCAGACATGAACTAACCTTTTGAGATACAATTCTTACAATACAATTTTGTCCAACCAAAACTCCAAAAACCGATACTTACACTTCTTTAATTGGCACACACTTTAGTCCAAAATGTATTTTCCCTGATGATTATACTTAGTTTGGCATGAGTTAGTACAGCAGTGGTTTACCTTTTGGCTGTCTCTTTGCTATATAAGACCACTCAGCTGCTCAGCACATTAAAGAATCTAGAACAAAGGGGCGCGGGTGCCCGGTGGTTAGGCCTCATGTGTGGAGGCTGTAGTCCTCCAAGCGGAAGGCCCAGGTTCGAAACCCACCTGTGGCTCCTTTCCCTAGAACTATGAAATATTTGGTTCTTCTTCAGCTCTGTGTGTTACTTTGTGACGTGGAATTAAAAAAACAATTCCAGCTCTGAAACCTTCCATGGGAAATAATCAGTATGAAATGCACACACTTTGAAGCTTAACACTCTCAGCATTTCCATAACAGTTTCGAGTGATGTGCTGTTGATCTCCAAAATGAAATTCGGTTTCAGAATTTTTAAATTAGCAAAGAAATAAATGGATATTTGAACGTTTTTGTTCATCGGTTTTGTACCTTGCAACGGCACTTCCTTTGGTTTTGATAGCTTCACAAACTTTTTAATTAAAAGTTCTGCAAGAATGATATGATGTCAATACCTTCTAAAGACTTTAATCTTTCTATTTATTTTATTTATTGTGTTTAATATGTTGGATTCATCTGCTGCTGTTCTAAAAGTTTTCCAATGAACTCCGATTTCCACAAACAAGCCCCCTTGTGTTGCTGCTCAAAAAGAATCCATACCTCTTATCTCTTATATCCTGTCATACATGTATTTAGTATCTGTTTTGCCTTCTTTCTTTTTTTTACTCAGTGGATTGGCTTACACACACACACACACACACACACATTTTAAACACACATTTTTATCTCCACTCCACAAATCACACACCTTCAGTCCTCTAATGAAACTCAAGTGTGCGTTGTCCCAAGAGAGACTTGAGAGGAGTGACTGTCCTTGGTGGGCCCTGTGTGAGCCGTACAGAGAGACTGAAAGTTGACTGAGACCTCTTCCTGTCAGACACACTGACTGTGTGATGGATTATCTGTCAGGCAATCTGAGAGGACGCCCAGACACACAGGATCGACTGCCACCTCCATGAAAGACACACGCACAAAGCTGCTTTCTCCCCCCCTCCTCCTCCTCCTCCTGCATGCACCAGAGATTTTCTCTGAGAGGAACACTCGGAGTCCACACTGGAGCTTCATTCTCAAACACTTGTAACTTCTACTTTCTTAAGGCACAAGGACTCGACACAAAGTGGAGAGCGAAGTAAGGTGGAATCGGTGCTGCTTTAATTTATTTATTTACTCATTTGAAGAGCTCCTATCTCCAAGAGTCACCTCAAGACACAAACTTGGAGGTCTGTGACGCTGTGCCAGCCAGCCAAGCCGTAAAAATGGGGCTGAAGGGTTCAATAATTGCCTTATTTCATGCTCTTCCCTCCGTGTGTCAGAAATATCCCTGCTGATGGATTGGATGGAGGAATTTAAAGCTTGTTAAAGCGGGCTTCTCGTGGCCCTGATATTGTTTAATTCAGTGTCAAGCTGGAGGTCACAACAAAATGTGCACACTGATTTAGCGGGCAAAATTAGTGCCGCTCCTTCATATTAATATAGATGAGGGAGGGAAGAAGCTTTGGAGGTCAGCAGCGAGAGTTCTATCATGTAACCCTCTGCTTAAAAACCAGCTAATACCTCTTGGGGGGGGGGGGGGGGGGGGTTGAGAGAAGAGGGTGTTGTTTTAAATGAACCTTTGGGCGGACTGCTCCTTTAATTAAGATGAATTATTATTCCTTGGGAGTTTTGTTTTTTTTGTCACCCTTGTTTGCTCGCTTTATTTGTCTCTGTAATTGTCTGTTTTGCCTGCTCAGAACGTGGCGGGTTTTCTTTATGGGGTTCTGAATTGATGTCAAAATGGTAATTGCCACTTTGCGAGGTTGCCTTCAGTGTTTTAGCGTGTTGGCAGAGACGGTGCTTTTGAAAAACGCTCTTTCACACAACAGGGTCAAGGCCGTTTCTCAGGATGTATTGGATATTTATTGAGTCATTTGGAAGCAACAACTATGAGCGCATTAGTTCATAATAAAGCAATAGCAGTATGAAATCCCTCCGGCTATTGTACTTCATCTTTCAGGGACAAGGGGTTACTCAATATTTACAATTTTCTGCCTGTGCTTCTGCCGACTGCTGTGGGGTCGATTCTGTATCGTACCTTTGTGTGTGTGTCAGCATATTGATGTATCCTCGTGTGCAGTGTGAACATATGTTTTTGCCTGAGTTCTCAGCTTTGCTTAAAGACAGCCAACATTTTCTTCCTCATGGGATCGTCCAAACACAGAGGCATATTTTTTGTTTTCTTCTCTTACAGACGAATGGAAGAAGAAAAAGAAAAAAAAGCAGCAGGTTTGGCCGTTATTGTTGCCGCCTGCCTGAAATCATAAAAAATAGCTGGTGACAGGTTTTATGGAGGAAAATGAACACAGTACAGGAGAGAGTAAAAATGTCAAAAGTGAAAGAGAGGCCGGTGCTGTCGACGTTGTGTTGTGATTCGGCGCTGCTGTCTAGGTCCTCAGATTTGGCCTTGGCCTGTGGATGAGCAGAAAAATCCATTTCCCTCTCTCCAAACTGTTGTCAGTGTGTCCGTAATTGAAGGACTTAGAATCGATTTGAATTACCTTGGCTGTCTGCAGAAATTGAGCGAAGAGGAGGCAGATTTAAAAAGTTGCAATAAGCAGCTCACCTCCTGAATCTTCCTTTTCCATGACGATGTCTTGTTTTCAGCTCGTCTCCGAGCTTCTCTCTCAATCAATACAATGTGACCGTTTTGTTTGCTCTAGTGCAAAGTTCGAACACAAGTTTGCTCTGTAAGAGAATGTTTTCCAATATTTCCCTTCAATCAATAAAAGCTCAACTAGTTCCTACATTTTTGTACATTCTTGATCCATCCTTTAACCCTTTTGTTTTTTCCAATCCTAATTCTCTCATTTTTTTGAAGTTCTGTTGTCCCTCACTTTTATTCCCTTACCACATTTGCTGACATTTATTCTCTCTCTCTCTCTCTCTCTCTCTCTCTCATCATCCTTCCTTTCCACACTTCCCTTCCTTACCCTGCCATGTTACTCCTTCCCTTCATCTACTCCTTTATCTTTTATTTTCTTTCTGACACTTCCTCTGTCTAGTTTCTCATATCTTGCTCTCATACAACATCTGTTTCCTTACTTCCACTCTTCTATACTCTCATCCTTTCCTAGATTTGTAATGCCCCACTGTACCATTTTCCCTTTAATCATCCAGACTTATCACTGTTACCTTTCACCACTTCTTGCATCCTCCCACCTTTTCTGCACAGTATCTTCCCGTTCCTAAATCCCAATTTACACTACTTCTTGGCTAGCTGCCGCTTTTCCATTCTTCTGCAAAGCAGCATACACAGAGAGCAGTCTTCAGTCAGTGAAGGAATCTACAGTAGTTAAAATCTCATTTGTTGTGACCTCTAAAGCCAATGATCCCAAATTAAAACATCAGCAGAGGCATCAGAATTCTGTTTTTAAATGTCTTGATAATCAGGCTCTGGAGTTCTTCCTGGTGGAGCCCTCCGCAGGTTTATCTGACATGCTCAGACACTCCACTGTCCCTCAATGCTGCACTTTCACAGTGTCTGCTGGGTACAACAAAGAGGTGAGACGCAATCTGAAGCCCCGGTGAGGACGATGACACGGTGCAGGAATTTAGGGTGAAACCGTTGCTGTTTGTCAGATTTTTCCTCTAACATTCGTCACACTCTTGTCTTGTTTTTCCTCAGATGGCTGAACGCGTTTGCTGCTTCTCACTCCCTCCATCACCACTTGATCCATCAACTGTATGACTCATGCTAGTTGAAGCGAATGAATGCATGTGCGCCTGTGTTGTGTGCTCTGCAGGGGCTGAACCTCAGGTTGAAGGTGACTTTGACAGTTAATAGCCATAACGATAGATTTTCACTGGCTCCTCTCCCTCTGTCGTCTCATACTCGGGCTGAATATGTGAAACCTGTGCATGTCAGGTGCTATCCCCGTCAAATGACTGTGCCTGTAGTGCGCGCGCTGAGAGGAGGGTTCGTGTAGAGCCCCCAGGAAAAGTGGTCTGTCACCTGTGATTTTGCCAGCAATATAAAGCGGAGCAGTAATGGCAAGATGAAGGCTACTGCTGCACTGAGGCACACTCACATATCCAGCTTTAAACAGTCACAGTAAACAAGGTCATGAAGTTAAGCATGTGTGCTAACATCGCCTTGTTGAGATTCTGTGTGATGCTCGAGTTGTGGGTAATCAGAGAGGGTGTGTGTGTGTGTTTTTACTCCTATTGTGTGGATGTGTGTAAATTTACCAGGACATCAAAACGGCATAGTGCATATTGGTGTGTCTGTATGGCTGTGTGTCTGTGCTCTGTTTATTCTCCATGGGAGGATGCAATGAGCTGTTTGTGTAGTTAAATATGCTAGAAGGTTTGTTTGTATTCAGGGTTGCAAGTGATTTGCTTTTCCCAAAGAGGGAAAGTCATGCTGGCGTAATACATCTTGGCCTGAAACATTTAAATCATATGGCAGCAATTTGCATAACCTGAATACTCTTGACAGCACAATGAGTAATTGTAAACTTTGTCTTACCTTTGTTTACTTGGTGGATTTTTTTGCTGAGCGCACAGACTCGGTGTGTTTGCACTGTAGCATGTGTTCATTAGCAGTAGCTTCCTCCTGCTGTAGAAAAGCTCTGCTCTTCTTTAGAAGGTCACTCTGAAGCCTCGGTGGGGTGTTAACCTAGCCTAGGTTAATGTCTGAAAAAGAACCACACCTCTCATCACCACAGCTGCCGTCCTTTCCGTTGTGAAACGCCCACAACAATCCTCACTACCCATGCATTGGTCACCAAGTAATTAACACTGACTGAGCTCAAGAGCCTGCAGTGCTGGGCATGGAGACCAATAAGCCTCTAATGAGTGCTGGTAAATAACAAAAAGTACACTCAATGCAAAAGCTGAAGTACAGACTTCTTGGTTGACCTGTTAGTATAATGGACCAAATGCATTACTGTGTGTTTATATTATACGATATCATTACAACTGGTGATTTATATGAAAGTTCACTGCCCACGCTGTACCAGGATGGAAAAATTTGTTTTTCTGCTGTAGAGCTGAATATTTTAACATGTGAGTCTATACAAATGTATTCACTTTTGGAGCTCATCCCTTAAGTGACCCTCAAATGGTCATTGGAAAAACATTATAGCACTTCAGTTTACAGACCCTGAGGGGTGTTGCTAGCCTTGAAACCCTTGGCAGGCTGATACGGGTTGTGTAACTTCACGAGTACAGACTCTTTGCAAAGTTCCTTTTTCAACAGAACATAATGTGGGTTGTTTATTTTAATAATGTGTATCATTTGTGGTGACTAACACCTGGTGCAGGTATAACTTTGTTAAAAACCTGTGGTAGAAAAACAGTGAAAAATGTCATCATGTTTTATATGTGTACAACCAGCACATACTGATATTCCCTTTTTCTTAAAAAAGAGTGACACATTTATAAGACTCCATAAGAAATATACATGAGCTGTTTGTTATCAGCCACAGAACTGTTAAATAGCTGTGAACTGTGAAGTCTCTTCGACAGAACATGCAGTGAGAGCACATCAGTAAATCAAATGTTAACCAACTTTTGGTTAAAAGTTGTTGTTGTTGTTCCAACTCAACATGGATGAGTTTCCCCTTTTTTTTTTTAACCTTTTTTAAAATTTAAATTACAGGACATCCTGTTGGTTTCATGATGCACTCATGTCAACCAAGTTTTGTAATAGTAAAGGAATTTCAAACCCCTCAAGAAACGACTTCCTGTTAAATGGGGAAGAATGCATCGCCATGGCCACAACGTTAGACACAACCTATAGAGCTTTGCAAAGACGACCTTCACCAATGTCAGGAAATAAATTGGAAAGTAATTCAGCAAGACATGTTCAACCTTCTTGGTTTAAGGTTTAATAGAAAATCATTTAGAAACACTACTTCCATCAAAAAACAGAATTTTTTATGGCCATCAATGTGTCGCTGTGGCCACATCCTTTGAAGACTGCAAAATCTTTTGATAACTTTTAACTTTTGACAAAACTTGTAGTTGATCTGAGGAAATGCCTTAGACAAGTTTGTTCACATGAAGCCTTTAAATTGCTCATTTTGAAATTCAAGTAAAAATGGTGGACTTCCTGTAAATTTCTTGCCATTGTCATAATATACTGTACTTTTTTGTTTGTCTCATCATGAAACATATGCTCACAAAGGTCCATGCATGTAGGTGAAACACATTTGCAGTGCTGATTTTAGGGTGCACTGTGGAGCAATATTATGACACTCATGTGTAAAACGACAATAACATGTACATTTCCCCTATGTTTAAATTTTGAACACATTTTGGTTCATTCCGGGGCATGTTCAAGCTGCCAAATATGTCATTCTTTTGTCAGTCGAACTCCAATAGGGTCCATCCATTCAGTGCTCGGGCAGGCCCTAAATATATACCTAACATTGTTGTCTAAATGTGACACGAGCAAAAAGTATAAGGCTGAAGCAAACTCAGACTGTAAATAATAGTGGACAAAGCCTGAGTGACGTCAACCAACTGTTACTACAGGCTGCTCTGGTAACTTGTTGACGGCTGCTGGAAAAGCTGTCTCAACCTAACTTTCAGTCAACCTAACAACAGGCTTAGAGCTGGAGCTAAGGCGGGGCTTATATCTCCTGACAAACAGTTACACTGCACCCACCCGTCAGTCAGGTCAGCTATGCCCCTTAATATGAATAACGCTTATCCTTCATAAAATCAAATCATAGGAGTTTAAAAAAAAGACTTTATTTCTGCTGCAAAAACAGGCTTTTTTGAACGGGCATGTATGTCACTTCTGCTACACTCCAAGAATTGCAGGTTTTTGTTCTTCCGCATTGGTTTAATTTTTCAACACCAGATGTTTTTTGCTTTAATAAACTGTATTTTTACTTCGATTAGACAGCAGACATTAGGGCAAATGTTCTTTCCTTGAAATGGGTTTTGGCAAAAAGAAAAGGAAAACAAAATGTGTCCACAGTTTCCCATCCTACAAAGCATGTGAAAATTAACTTGTGAAAAGTTGCATTTGCAAGTTTTTGATTAACTTTAAAACTTCAAGCAGCTTTAGCAGCAGCAAACTGTGAACCTCATTGCACACCAGTTTTAATTACTTTTACACTTTTTGCATTCAAAACCCCATCTAATCTTTCTTCAAACTCATATTTACAATATTTTTTTTGTATCTCCAGCACTTCAACGTACACAATTCTTTTAAAACTAAGAAATTCAAGTTCTGCATTCGTTCTGTAAAATTAGTTTAAATACATTATTGTTGAATCCTCTATTAAAGCTAAAATTAAACACATTAAAGTAAACAATGTTTTGCAGTTCTTATGATATAAATGTATAGTCTACTGCTGCACCACAGTGTCTCTGTGTGAGAGTGAGAGCGGGACAGCAATGAAAGAAGAACCCGCTTTCATAGATGAGCACATTACCCATATCCAAAGGGTATTTCAAACACTTCCCCTTGTAAAATTCTCCATTACATGGGTCAATAGAGGGCAATGGGAGAAGAATAAATACCCACACCTCCCCTTAAAGAGCCCAGGCCTCTCCTTTGCCTGCATACACACACATTCACACACTCGCTGTCAGCCCATCTGATTGCCTGTTAGGGAGTCTCACCCACCACGACAAGTGCCCTTTCTTTTACCAAGAACCATTTTACCAGCCATGTCAGATATGGGGATATTAATGAATGCACAATGACAGTGCTTAGGGAGCTGAGTAGCTTTCCTGCCTGTGCAAATTTACCCGCAGGTCACTTTTGTACGACAAGAAAAAGAAACTACGGAAACAAACAGGCGCGGGTCAGAAACTCATCTCCTCTCGCAGATTAAAAACTCATCTTTCAAAGCCACCCTGCGTTATTGAGGCTGATTCTCCGGGCTCTCCATGCAAATAGAGGTGTGATTAGACACATGGGGAGGGTGCACAGAGGAGACGGGGCTGAGGGAGAAAAGAACGGTGTATCCCTCTGTCCAATTACCCCTGCAAGGATCACTGAGAGAGACAGGGACAAAGGCTGCCTCTGCCTCGAAAACACTCGTTAACAGTGAAGGTTTCACCATTTTTGCAAGTTAATGGTTATTCACATGACGTTCTTCATGCAGAACTCGACAAATTCAACATTTGTTCATGTAATAACTTGCGTTTCAATCAGGAGAGACAAGTACATGAAGAAAGATTATTGATTAGAAGAGATAACACACTGTGTGTTAACAGTAGGTCTTTGGCTGTTGGACTCTACAGGGAGATTTCTGTGATTGTAGGATATCGTATCTGAGTGGCAGCAAGATAAATCCCACCATGAAGCAGGGGACACTGGTGTTGGTGTTGGTGATGATGATGACTTTGCTAGAACCAGATGGATGCTACATTGATGGCTGATAATTCTGGAAAGACAGGGCATTGATGAGAAGGTTGGAGACAACAACAGCATGATGGAACTAAAGGCAGGAAAATAATCATATTGAAATAAAGAGCTTAAAGATGTAGGATATCAATTAAAGTGTGAAATGGTGCCATTGGATAGATGAGACCAGTTGAAATAAAAGATTGATACTACATTACAACCCCCAACTGTGACAGTAGGAGTGAGCATGCGTGAGAGGCATAAAAGTGAAATAGTCCACCACTGTGCAATATAGTCGTCCTAAATGTATATGCTCTAGAGCTTTATGTACACTGCATTACTGAATATCAGACAATAGATCAATTGTTTCAATTTATATCGCATCAAATAGAAACAAACGTTTTCTCACAACACATTACATATTGAGCAGGTCCAGACCACACATTTTGTTTTATTATTTACAGATACCCAATATAAATTCATCATTGATCAGTCATTTGGCAACAATGGCAGGAAAGCTTCATTTCAACAGTCTTAAACCTTGAGCTCATCTGTCAGTACAGACATTGGCAGAGATTACTCGTCATTCTTCTTTTTGCCTCTCACATTTCTAAGATTTTTATTTTTTTTGGCATTTATTTGAGAGACAGGACAGTGGATCGAGTTGGAAATCAGGGAGAAGGAGAATAGGGAATGACATGCGGGAAAGGAGCCACAGGTCAGATTTGAACCTGGGCCGCCCGCCTGGTGGACCATATCCTCCATTCATGGGGCGCGCACTCTAAGTACTGCGCCACCGGCGCCCCTACCTCTCACATTTCTGTCAAAGACAATAAAGAGCTTCTCTTATATGTACATATTGCCTTCAACACATAAATTGGAAGCTATTCATAACCAAAAAACAAAATTCTGATGTTGTCGTCTAATGCTGGTAAAGGAGAATTAGATGACAACATCAGAATTTAGTTTTTTTAAAAGGATGGTGAAGTTACAGCATGTTGGCTACATGTAAGACTGAGCATCTCTTTGAAAGTGAAGTACCCTCTCTCATGTGATGTCATATGAAATGAGGGTAATCTTTGATGAATGCACAGATCATTAAAGCTGCTTCTGATGTCTCTTTAATAAAAAGCGCCCCAGAAGAGCAAAGCCAGGCAGGATGAAATGAGGGAACTTTTATCTGCCATTGTTTCCTCATTAACCTTAAATTATGCAAACCAGTGCAGTTCATATTCCAGTTTGTGGACAGCTCCTTCTCTATTTTTTTTTTTTTTTTTTTTCACAGTTCCACCATCATCCCTTCTTCCTGCTCCCCCTCCTCTCCTCCTCTTTCTGCTTGATAGCTGAGCGCTTTCATGTTGGCTCCAACAATCTGAGTGTCATGTCTGCTTTTCATTGCCACCCATTTCAGTGCTGCTATCCTCTGTAATGAGCTCTGGTGTGCCCACAAGGTCATACGGCACAGACTCATGGAGATAAATCTTATTTTTTTTGTATGCATGTTTTTCCACAGGCTCATTTCGGCATCTTTAGATGTGTGTAGTTGGGTCTGTTGTGTGTATGTGATGGCACATGGAGCAGCAAAGCGGCCACCAAGGTCGGTATAAACAGAGACTCATCCATTCCCACACATTTCTCTGTATAAACCCTCTCCCTCTCACTGAGACTTTAGTTTCCTGTTCTTGCTGATATCAGGTAAAGGCTCCACCACAGCCTCAGGGCATGACTTCATAAAACACCATACATATTTATCTGGTCTGTTGCCATAGATGATGTTTTCTGGATCGATGAGGAGGATTAGTATCTCGTACCAAATCAAATGACATGCTGAGGTCTGAACAATGGCCAGGAAACATATTTCAGAAAAAAAGCTCATGATAGAAATGAAAATGTGTGAAAATATGTAGTATAATATATTGTTTCTTTTCTATCAAAGTAAATGCTAAGATATGGCAACATTTTGGTACCACTATTCCTACACCAAGTCTGACAAGGTTTCAAAATGAAATGTCAGCGTGAAGGTAAAAAAAATAACTACATTTAAGAAAACAAGAATTAATTACCATTTCACACAACACAATGATGTTTCACCAGTTGTTTATGAGATGTAAAATTACACTTTATGTCAGGGCCACTGAAGCTGTAAGATCTGATCCAACCGTAGACTGAAAATAATAGTGGACAAAGCCTGAGTGACGTCAGCCATCTGTTACTGCTGGGGGCTCTGGAGGCTCATCGGCAGCATGCTGGAAATCCTGTCTCACCCGAACTTTCAGTCAACCTAACGACAGGCCAAGATCTGGACGGTTTTAAACCCCTGGACAAAACACTACACTGCGCTTGATTGATTGATTGATTGATTGATTGATGACCCTCGATGAACTGCAGGAATTTGCACCTTCGCATTGGCTTCATTTTTCACTGGAGGTTGCCGCTTGGATCAAACCAAGTTATGGGAGGTAAGCTCTGAAGGGAGCATGCTAAGAATTTCTGTAATAACCCACCCTATTGGTTTTGAAAATGTTGTATAAAAAAATGATGATTATCTTTAGTCCCATACAATCTAGCAGTCAGAGATCATTTCAGAAACAAAAGTAATTTTCTTTGTTGTGTTTTTGTTCATACGTTTTAGTTTATCAGTGGCTATAAAGAAAACACTCTAATAAATAATGAGCTGTAATTGATGTCAACTGGAAAGTTAACTCAGAAAATACTGGATATACTAAAACAAAACTACAGTATGGATACAAGTATCTGAACCCAAAACTACAGTACTCTAATATGAACAGCATATTATTGGATATAGTGGCAAGACAGACCATAAAAAAAAAGCGAGGCTAATTTAACTGTCAGATCTTCAGATCATCATGTCTGCATCACTTAATGTTCTTCATGAATCATTCATTGTAGTTCAACAGGGACAAGGAAAAGAAGAATAACAAAACCACTTTTCAAGCAGTGAAACAGCTGTCAATTTTCCATCTTAGTGGAGCTACAAAGCAGCAGCAGCGAGCTGGGAGATCCCTTCTGTCTTCCTCCACCTGGATCCATCGCCCTCTACACACTTTTTCAAGGACACCTGACAAACTCCATGGTGGAGTTCGATCATGTAGACAAAAACTTCTGTGCAGCAGCTGCTTACAGGCACGCTCAGGGAGATGTGTGTGTGCATCTGTTTATGGCTTTGTGTGTGTGTGTGTGTGTGTGTGTGTTTGGCATGTGTGAAAGAGGGGCATATGAGAATAGAATTTATCTGAACACAAACTACTTTTGAAGTCTTATTGAGTGATCTGAGTCAAACTATTTCATCTAAGGTATTTAAACAAAGAGGGTTGTATTTTGCATTTTACATCTGTTATTTGTGGTTACAATAAACTTTCTGTTCGGTTAGGTTTGCGCAAAGATAACGGCACAATCAAGTTCAAGAGAAACATCTCGGACTGGACAGTGATAACACCTCATCTTGGATACTGTATCTTGTTTCATGAGAGTTTCTAAATCTCGTAATGGATGGAGTTCCTGGGTTGTAATACTTACTGTATATTACCCTCTGGCTGAGCATTTCTACCAGGAGCAGTTGCTCTAAATGTCTAATAAGGCATTGAAGGGTTTACATAGGAATTAGGAAACCTTGTTTGTCTCATGCAGACATTGGTTATACTTGGGAATAAGAAAACGTTGTCAGAGAATATGCTTTATGCTGCTCTGATTTGTAAATGAGAAGGTCCTCTGAGGGCACGGGTATGTTAAAGACAAAAAAAAGAAATGGGAGTCCAGATAAAACATCTGCTGTCAAACTAGATATAAGCTTATTATAGCAATAGCATACAGCCAACCTGCTGTAAGTAGGTAATTGACACATCTGAAGTGACAATCAAAGCTTTACTGAAGCATCTGCTTAGTTACACGTCTAACAATACCTGTCTGATAATATTTGTGTGATTACAATACATGATTTGTTTCATTTTTATACTAACACCGAAGTCAAACCAACAAGTGTAGGTTTTGTCAGTCTTTGGAGTCACACTGCTGTTTTCCAAGTGCTTTATAATCTAAGTTGAACAGCTGTTAGTTGTAGTTTAGTACTTAATTAATACATGTAAGTGGTATCAATTGTTTAATATCATTCCTAACAAATAACAGGCAGTAGCATAATCCAAAACCTTCATTAAAAACGAGCTTAAAACTTTCTTAAACAATATATAAGGATTTTCTTTTCTAAGATATAGTAATTCCCATGACATCATGTCACGGTAGTCTGTGTGAAACGTAGTGATGTGATCATTGAAACCCCCTTTTTTGTGGCAATTGAGCAAGTGTGCGGGCCTATCTTCTTTCTCACGGTTAAAAAACAAAACACAAATAATCCCTTAACTATGTAAAAATCCTAGTTGAAGTTCACTCCATTGCTTTTTTTTCCAATGATCATCATGCAGCATGTATGTCGGATGTTTTGAAGGCCCTGCCGTAAGCGGTCATAAAAGCTCAGTAGTTGTTAGTTCAGTCTGCTTAAAATTACTATGAACATGTAAAGAATTCAAGAGCAGATAACTATTTATAAATTATATTAGACTTTCTCAAAAGAGGTGCCAGGTAAAATGAATGGCAGAACATTTACAAGCTGGAAGGCCCAGACCCAACACATGTACTGATATGAAAGAATCCCTGGAAGCATGACCAAAATGTGCAGAGTATCACTTTTTAGTAATATTCAAATTGGCTCTTCTGTAGGGTTAAAGGCTGTCTGCACTTTCTGTGTGTAAGAATATACGTATTAAACTTACTGATACAAACTTTCTGCGATGAAAAAAAGTACTTTCATTATCATGTTATTTTGACAGCGACATTTTATTGAATGAATGAAATGAGGAATTCTCAGTAATCATCTTCAGATTGGACACAGCAAAATATTTTTTTCCCGATCCAATGGATGACACGCCTGATACGCCTCTTGACCTTCCCATCCTTTCTGTTTGGCTTATTCAGCGCATCATCACCAGAGGTCTGAAGAGCTGCTTCAACGCTGGGTTCCTCAGGCATTACATCTCCCACAATGACTGAAGCAATGAGGGAAGCTTCAGGTGGCAGAGCTACACTAAGTGTTGGAGCTGGCACCACAGCACATTCTTGTTCTTGGCTGAGTTTCTTAGGCATGCCCTGACCCCCCAGAAATGAGGCTTCATCAGTACCTTCAGCTGGTGGAGTTATAGGAGGTGATACAACTGGCACCTCAGCGGAATCTGGTTCTAGACTGAGTTCCTCTGTGATAACCTCACCCCCAAGGACTGAAACATGGAGGGAGGCTTCAGCCGTTACAAAAGATGTTAGAGCTGGTAACAGAGCAGGTCGTGGTTGTAAATTGAATTCCTTGGTCGTAATTTCACCCTCAAGGATTGAAGCTTTATTTGCATCTTCAGCTGGAAGGGTTACTGGTGCTGTTGAAGCTGGTTCCACAGCATGGCCTGGTTCTTTGGTGGGCTCCTCATTCCTTAGCTGACCCCCCAGGACTGAAGCCAAGGCAGAGTCGTCACTTGGCAGGGTTACAAGAGTATTTAGAGCTGCTGCTATAATTAAAAATAGCTGCCACTCCAACACTTAGGCCATTGCTCAAGGTTTTATAAGTAATGACTGGGAGGAGTGGATTCATTTAAACTAACATATTAATCTTAACACTGTCAGGTTTCTATTAGACAAAGTAAATCTGTCCGATTATCTGATATCAGATTATTTATTAATAAAAATCTAAATGCCAATGATCTCAAATTTAACAGACTGCATTTAAGTGGCAAAATCGTATTTGTAGTTATAATTTTAATTAGATTTCTATGATTAATATTTTCTACCATTTGGGATGGAGAGTGGATTAACAACCCTCTCAAAATTCTTCATTGTGGTGAGATTTTTGTATGGAAAGACCCACCAAGAAGCATCTAACCCAGGTACGTTTGTCTGACTAATCACTGAACAATACATGGGTTGTTTATGTTTACATGACCAAATATATCTCTGTAAAACCTTGATAAACCAGGGGTCAGAAGCAAATATGGTTAATATGCAACTTCCCACAATCAATTCTAAAAACACATGGTAAACATGAGTGCTCCATACTTACAAACTGTTGCAGACCTGCACAGTTAAGAGTTTGAACCTGGAGTATGATGCCAAAGGAGGGAGAAGAAAATGGAAAATAAAAGGGAGAGTGGTTGTCATGACTGGACAACAAACCGCTTGGTAAGCTCACCTGCCGTGTCCCAGGTCTTACAAGAAATCTTTTTCAAAAGAGTCCTGGCCAAGACAGCATCCTAAAATTTTCAGACAGAAAACAAAGTCGGACCATAAACAAAGATTACATCACTCAGCTCACTCAGACTCTATGCAGGAAAACAAATTGGGGGCTAAACGCCAAATAAAGTCTAATAAAAAAAATGTGCTGTTTTCGTTTACACATGCCGCTAACCCTGAAAACTTCTGTAGGTTTTCAGAAATTCAGCAAAAGTGTGAACAAAAATAAATCCAATATAAACAACAGAATAATCAAATATAATGAAAATCAATTAAAACAATAAAACAAATCATCGTAACAAAGAAGGGAGGGATGAAAGGATAAGAGAAGGAGAGAAGGTAAGTTTTGTTGGTTGGCTATGAGAGGGAGAAGAGAGAATTGAGAAGGGATTTATGAAATATTCATCAATTAAAGTGTTGATGTGTATGTTAATGTTGAGTTATGAAAGGTGAATAGAGAAAGGTTTGTGTGGTGTTAAGTTATGGAGTAAGAGGCTCCAGTGATGGGAAGGGCAAGGTGGTGGGAATATGTGTGTGTGTGTTTGTGAAAACTGAGACTACCTATACTCATCTAATCACCCCTCACAAACCCTCCTACCAGCACCTCAGAGCTACAGATGACATTTCATCAAATATTTATAAAAAACAGCTTAATTATTGGCTTGGTTTAATGTTACCATAATCCTTGTGCTCTTATTTCACTGCAGTCCTCACCTTGCGGTTACATGAGTCAGTGCCACAGTGTCTACCACCAAACAAACATCCAATGATCACCCTGACAGTTGATGACATGTAGAGCACCTTGTCAGTCCCTCACCTATGAATACCTTCAATTCCTCCCACTTCTCTTTCTGCTATCGTTCCTATTTATCTCAGTAGAAGATATGCTAATAGATATAGAGCAGATGCACTATAATACACTGACACACACACACACTCACACACACACTTGGCAGTATAGCCACTGCATTTCCCCTGAATGGTTTTTTCAAAGAAGACGAGCTGCTGCTCAGCACATTATTATATTTTCAGGTTATTAATTACTTTCCAATTACTTAAACAAATATGCTACATTGAGCGCCTAATTTCCCTGCTTAACTGCAGCAGATGGATGTGGCTGCGGCTCGAGCCGGCTAGCGCTTGGTGGCCCGGCATAAAAGGACAGCACAGAGACAGAGAGGAAAAGCATGCTCCGTTAGCTACTGTGTGCTGTCTAAGCTGTAGCACATTAGTTAATCAGTGAACCTTCAGCCAGGGCACCAGTATCAGGATGTTTTCTGTACTGCCTTGAAGAGAAGCAGCTGTTATTTAAAATGTATGCCCTTCCTAAAAGGAAAAATTGTCAAGACTTGGCATATTTTGCAGTTTTTTTTGTTTTGTTGCAAAAGTGGTGTAACTGTTATGACTTAAACTTAGTTTTAGACTGTGTAAGGCCTTCGGAATCAATCCCTCAGGTTGATTTTGAGTGAGTGCTATTTAATTTAAAATCAAGCGGTGTGACTGTGCACATGTGTTGGTATACCATATGTATCATCCTTCACATGTGCCTGCAGTAATCTGTTTACTGTCTCTGGCACAAAATAGAAGCCAAACTCTTCAGTCACATCTAAATACCTAATGGGAAATCTCTCCGCTAATTAAGATGCATGAATAATTCAAGCGATGGCACGCTAATTAGTATTCCATCAGTCCTCTGTGGCGATGACGTCCTGTCGAGCAACACCACAGCTAGTTACAGCCTGTCCTGCGAGCGGGACGGCTGAAGTGAAGGAATGTGGACACTTCGAGAGCTGCTTGACAGAGTATCCTATCATTACTGTAGAGAGCACGACAAGCTTCTTATTGTTCTCCGTCTCTATAATCAACAAAAAACACGCAGCCTTTGTGTGGGGGAGAATCTAAACTTTGGAAGGTAAATGAGGCTCTGGAGAGTGACTTATTCTTCCTCTTACATATTATTTTACCGAGACATATGGGAGGCTTCATAGACAGTATATTTGTCTGAGCCTGTGTTGTTTGAAGTCTCATAGTCTCATGCTGTCTCCATTCTAAATGCATGATTTAGCAGCGGTGTGGCTCCACAGTTATTGCCACTCTCCCAGAGGGGCTATTTAATGCTAGCAAAAGCAATAAAGAGGTGTTAAGATGGGAATTAAGTCGGGGTAAATCACTGCAGGTTAACCCTGCATTGACTCACAATTGCAGCCTGCATCCATTAAAATCCCAAACTTTACAACAGGAGCATTAACCCTGAATGGTAATCTGCTAATGTGGCTGCTGAATTATTATCACTGTTATCCGACCCAGTATCATTCATTATTTAATTACAGTTAGTTATTGCAATGAAACACACTAATGATGACACAAAAGGTAAAAAAAAAAAAAAGAGCATAGCAGAATATCCAGGCTTGTGGCTGTCTCACAATATGAGGATTCACAGTTTTGTTGCTAAGGGGCACACACACACATAGTGTCACACGCATGGAAAGAAGAAGAAAGGCTCCTGTGGGCCCCTTGCCTGTGTGAGTGTATGTAGCCCCGGGAGGCAGTCGGAGGTTTTGTGGCGTCTTTGTGTCGGGTTTAACCTTGGCTCTGGGCTAAACACACAGGGAATGTTCTGAGAGGACCTTCAGCCATCAGCAACAGCTTTTCATATACTGCTGCACTCCTGTGGGATCACCGCCACAAACACAACTATTGATCCACTGTCATACTCTCACTTGCTCCTCCCCTCGGCTTTCCTCTTTTCTCTTAGCCGCTATCATAGTGTTTGCGTGTGTGTGTGCATGTGTGTGTGTGTGTGTGCGTGTGTGTGGCTATAAACTCTCCAAAGTGTTGGTCACAGATCCCATGATGTGGTATTGGGGGTATTGATATGTTATTGGTGTCCTGTGTATCCTGAGGGCTTTGGCTCTTGCATTATGTTTCTATTTATTTTCTGTTTTTTCATCTATTTATAACCCTCCATAGATTCAATGGATGTGTCCAGAATATGAGCTATGAGACCGTTATATGGGGACCTTTCACTTCCTGGAAAGCAGTGTATCATTCATGGTGACCTCATGCTGGGCGACCAGGCACTTACTTCTTTTTTATTTCCTTTATTTCCTTGCCTCCTTTTTCTCACTTTCTCCTGTATTTCATGTTTCCAGTGCAAATGTTATTGTTTATCTTATCAATAATTATTTTTTCCCACCTTCTACCTGACCACAGGTACACTATGGGCCCTCAAGCTTTAAATCGACCTCTGCATCGAAAATAAACTGTGAAAGTATGCAGCAAAGAGCAACATTTCAAAGAAAATCCCAACAGATGGGGACACGGTAAAAGGAAAACAGGAGAAGAAGGGGAAATAATTTCATGGGAGGAGAGAAGAGTTAAGTAGAGACAGATTTGTGAGAAAAAAAAGAGAGAGAGAGGGGAGTCTGACAGGACTATGAATCCTCTGTGTGCTGAATAAATAGCAGGCCATTTCCACATCATAAATATCATCCCCGCTTAATGTGCTGAGCTCTGAGGTGGGCCTAGACTTGTGCCACCCAGTAGGGTTTTTTTTGAGTATGGATGGTGCTTACTGCAAGGAAGGATCCCTTACCTGCAGCCTCAGGAGAGAGGGCGAAGGGCGGCTTAATCCCTGAAGCGGGAAACATTTCTATCATGGTCCCAGTGGGGCAGATGTGCTCCAGATGCCAGTATGGACAAAATGGGGTATTAATCATTTTCAGGCCGATGACTCTCCCCTTCATCACTTTAACCTGGATCAGTGTGTGGGGGTGAGTGAGTGAGAGACATATGCAGCGCTGCAATTTTTTTCAAGATGAATGCCAGAGACAGCACATTTGGGCCCAGGTATCATAATCATGAAAAAATACAGGAATCTCTTTCCCTCCTTTTTGAACATAGAAATCTCATGCCGAGCGAGTTGGTGACAGTGGGATCCGATCGGCCCTGACATGAGCAGGGTGAAGCTCATTTTTCTGGATGTCAGGTCTTGTCCCTTCAGATGAATCCTGGGGCCCGAGGCCTGGGTGGATTGGCTCCTACCCTGGCTACAGGCAGGTGATTGATGACTGGAAGACTAGTCCTCAGCTTTGCTCCAATTTCCCCCAACCAGCCTATCTGACAGCCCCATCTCCAGGAGGATGTCTGAATCAGGCCTTCTGCCATCCCAAGTCACAACCACTGGCAGATCGCACCGTTCATACTGCCTCTTTTATTGTGTGCTTTAAAAAGCAGAAAATGTAAGCAGGGAATCCCTGCTATGAAAAACAGTTATGCCTTTGGAAGGCTGTGGTGCATTACACCCACACAGACGTGAATTAACAATAAGCCTGTTGTTTTCCGCATTCAAGCGCAATTAAGATGGATTTTGAGGTATATCTGGGGTCCCATTCAGAAAAGCTTCTCTCAGCATCCGAGCGAGCGAGGGAAGCAGTGAGCCAGCGCCTCACTTTACAGCTCAGTTTGAAGCTCCTGTATCAGCTATTTGGATGAATGCTCGCCCTGGAACACACACAGGTGGTGTTTTGCCTCCTATTAGCACCTTGTCCAAAGGCCCCCATGTCCCATTCCCTCCCACAGTATGGGTGTGAAATTTTAAATCCTCAACCAGCGTGATTGCTCTTCTCTTCGGGGCACTGAGCTGCTGAGGCAGCATAATGACAAGCGCCACAGAGGTTTAGGATGGCACAGCTACATAACATGGGTGTTTACAGAGAGAAGCGCCATGCACCAAACACAGAAAGGAGGGAAGACATGACAGTGACTTAACATTGGAAGTAGGAGTGTAGTACTGAGTATTTTGGATGAGTCATCAGCCTCACTTCCCTACGCGATGCCGATCGTCTGTATGTTCTTTGAAAGTATCCGTCAGCCCCATCAGCTCCTCCCTCAAGTCATACTTCTAACTGCGTCTATGGGTCCCCGTGGCAGCTGGCCAGGTGGGCAAAGTTGCGCCTGGCAATTACCGCCCACCCACCTGGGAGCGATGGTAAACGTCTGGCTGATTTGAAAAGGAGTGATTGGCTGCTCCTGTACCAGCTGATGGATAGCTTTTTGGGCTCCTGTCTCAGTGGAAGAGGAAGCAGATGATTTGGGGTTTCTTTTATGAGGCATTTTGTTTTTTATCCAAAACCTTTATTGCTACAACCTCCTGGTTTCTTTCTCTCAGTTGGAAAATCTGCTTGGCTTTGACTTTTGGATGAAAACAGTTCAGAACGGATCCTATCCTATAACTATTATTTTGAACTAAATAAAGGTTGGAGTGCTAAAGATCTGAGCTAAGAATGGATGTTTAATAAAACAGCCCTAAAGGGTTTGTTTTCAAATATTTTGAATATGAATTTGAAAACAGTTATTGAAACCTAACATTTGGTTTCCTGTTCAAGTCCAACCCCCGCTCTGAGTTCACAACATTGTGAAGTGCTGCTTGAACTATATGAATGTACTTCCAGAGCACCGCTAGAGTGAAGATGTTGGTGATATATCAAAAAAAGTTTCTACTATATGTAGATTTACAATACGGACGTGTGTAACTAAGTCACCATGGCCTTTTAAGAACTCTAGTCTATAATATACAGAATTAACTGATTAATGACAATCAAAAGTAACAACTTTGTTCACGGATTATCGGTTAAATGACATTTTATCTGTGCCCACCTCTGGGGAGGTTAGGGTTAACTTTCAGCACATTTTTCATGTTTCCAACCGCTCAGATGTAACCAAGGGCTGCAGCTTCAATATCATTGGATCCCTGGGTTTTAATGCCAAGCAGCAAAAATGATTAAATCACGACCTTTAGTTAAATGAAGATGAGACAAAAAAGGGGGGGGGGGGGGGGTTGAAAATGTGCCCTTCAAGCTGAGCCCAGAAACATTGCTATGGCAGTCTTCTCAGTGTCTTGCCAGTCAGAGACCAATCAAATATTCTATTACATTATTCTCCAATTTCTGCCCCCTATCAGCCTCATGGACCCAAGGGCCTCACTAGCACTGTCGGCCGAAGGAAAATGTTTCCTCTGCAGCCATCTGTGGTGATGGGAGGACATATTGGAAATCAAAGCAGGAACAGGAGGAGAGAGCAGAGGGCACGTCCCCCGGCTCTGGTCAGGCTCCTCTTTGGCCAGGAATTCCCGCTCTATGGAAGGTAGGAAGAGAAAGAGGTGAACTTGTCATCACTTTCTGTTCATACATGAGCCGATGCATATGGGTGAACCTTGTGCATACAGGAGTAGAAATGTGAGCCAGGACATATTTCAAATAAAAGGCGGTCACACAGAGTCCAATAATCACTCAGAAACACAGATCAAACAACATCTAAAAACAGAGGAATAACCAGAGAACAAATCTGCAAGCAAAAGGCAAGGTCAGACAATAAACACTGCAAAATTGAAAAGTGTGAAATTACTGACGCCAAAAACTCTTGAAAAAGCCATAAAGACTGGCAAGGATACCCGGTGTGGACTCTCGCCAATTAATCCGTCCTCTACTCGGGCTGCCCAATGCTTCCCTCTAAGCGGGGTTTACTGAGCACTCAGTAATCTTCCCCCAAAAATGTCCCCTTCAGGAGATTCTTCCTCAAGCCTCAGCTATCTCTGCAACACAGTTGGTATCCACTGTGGTCCCAGTTTAGAAGAACTGCTGCCCAAATTTTGTCTGCAAATGGTAAAGTAAAGTTGTGATTATCTCAGCAGAAAAATAGATAATTTGGAAATCTTGCATGAACAGGCAGTCTCCTTAAAAACTTTAATTAGTTACTTCATTAAAGACTTTCTAAAAAACATTAATTGAAGATATTCTGCATTTATAAGCATGATGGTTCTGTCAAAAGGGATATATAAATGTACCCACTACACACAATAAAATAGAAAATAGTTGCCAGTTTGTTCTACAAGTTCAGCAGGAATAAAAACATGGTGTGCTCACCTTGAGAAAAACACAGCAGTAAAATAAATGGTAACAAGACCAGCTACAACATTATATGGCTGTCTTTTTTACAGCAGCTATGAAGTCTGCCCATGCACACATAATAACCTACTACATAGAAATAAGGGTGACTACAATCTGATACTGAACTTTGCAGCATGGCCCAACTGCACTGACACAAGCTTCATCTAGCTGTCTTACATTACTGGATTTGTGGAAAGGTTGCATAAAATGTTGTCCCTCGATGGAGGCTTTTTCAAATCCAGGCTATGAGTTAAAACAGCAGTGTGCACATCTACAGCAGGAGTACATTTAATTCTAGCATTTAACCAAATGGATATCTTCACATTTTTGTTACTCCTAACTTTAAAAAAAAAGTGCTTTTGGTAAATGGTAAATGGATTTGAGCTTTTATAGCTCTTTTAGTCTTCTGACTACTCAAAGCGCCGCATGTTACACCATTCACACACTGATGGCAGAGACAGATGTGTATAGTGTCCATCAGTATATTCACTAAACCTCATTCATACACATTCATACACCGCAGATAAAGCAGTTGGAGCGACTTGGGGTTAAGTGTTTTGTCCAAGGACACTTTTGGATGCAAGAGCCATGATCAAAACCCCCGACATACAGGTTGAGAGACGACCGACTCAACTACTGATCCACAGCCACCCATTGAAATTTTTTGTTGTTGTTGTTGTTGTTGTAAATGTTCTTCCTATCTTTGCTGGCTGAGTCTAAAGTGTAAGTGTTGAGGACAAAACCGACACTCCTGTTCGAGAGTCTTTTAAAGTGAGGTTACGACTAATATGCATACGCCAGAAGCACTGGTTGCATTTTTACAGGGAAGAAAACACTTTGGATTGAACTTTGGAAGGAGCCTCTTTGCTATCAAGAAGAATTAAAGCTGGAAGGATTGAAGTTTGACCAATATATGAAAGTCTGGAAGAAATGGAATATGTACTGTACGGAATGTAACTCTTCTTAATTGAAAAACCCTGATTTGTGTATTTTGACTAATGTATGAGATGAGATGAGACGAGATTCAACTTTATTGTCATTACACATATACAAGTATAGAGTAATGAAATGAGGTTTGGCATCTCACCAGAAGTGCAAATAAGCAAAAAGTGCAAGAGTCTGTGCTATGTACAGTAATTACAAAATGTACAGATGTAGACTAAAAAAAGTGAATTATTAAGTATATATGGATGGCTGGATTAATGGGATTGCCCTTGTTACCTTTTTTTTTCTTTCTTTTTTTCTTTCTTTTTTATTCCCTACTTTTCTTTTGTCTTGTTTTACTCTGAAAATATCAATAAAAAGAAAGTATCAAAAAAAGAAGAAGAATTAAAGCAACAAAAATATTTAAAAAATACAAATAAGCATGTTACTGTTGTTTTAAGATCAAGATTTCTAAAAAGTGAGACTTTCCTTTCAACAACTGCGTTCTCTTGAATTAAAGCTCTTATTTCTGTATTTATAAAGTTCTTATTGAATTGCAATATTGGGCTAAAGGAAATGGTTCCTTTTAACATAAGAATGATTGAATGGGTCTCACTCTGTGTTTATCTTATTAAATGTATTAGACACACTGTTTGTAGTGTTTATATCTCCAGACTGTCCCACTGCACCCATCAGTCTCCTTCATTTAAACATGCTTGACCTGCCCTTGCTATCTATCCAGGGATCAAGACTTTGTTTCACTTAAATGAAAAAAAAAAAAAAAACTTGAACAGCTTGTTGTGAATGGTCTCATGAAAACATTTCCCCAAAGACAAGGAGAGCAGTTTGTGATTTGATGTGACAGAAGCAAAGTTGTCAGGGGCTTTGAGTAGAGGGAGTGTGATGGGCAGCGTTTCTCACCTCTGGACAAAACATCCCCATCCAGCTCCCTCTCCGCCCGGGTCTGTCACTCTTGCTACTGCCAGTGTGTAGCAGGTGATCACATGACCTGCCCAGCAGCCTTATGAATTATGCAGCCTGAACAAACATACAAGTCGCCGGGTCACTCGAGGAAAAGGACTGCATGTTTCTATTCTTCACTTGGAAAGACATACTGGACAGATGGAGAAATGAAAGACTGAAAGGAGAAGTTGAATAAAAGACAGATTAGTGGATGCGTTATCAGCTGAGTTTTACTGCTCAGACCATCAGAGACGTAACACACTCCCTGTCCTGTTTGCCTCCAAACACACACACACACACACACACACACACACACACACACACACACACGTGCACACACACGCACGCACGCACACACACACACACACACACACACACACCGCACACTCACTGTGCCCCCGACTCTGTTCACCACCTCCCGACTCCCAGCAGGAGACTGGTGTTGATCTCACAGCAGCGTGACAGGACAGCAGAGGCCACGAGGTGGGGGGTCAGACCGACAACAGAGGTTAGTCAGTGGTTGGGCATGATGAAAGTCTGTGTGTGTGTGTGTGTGTGTGTGTGTGTGTGTGTGTGTGTGTGTGTGTGTGTGTGTGTGTGTGTGTGTGTGTGTGTGTGTGTGTGTGTGTGTGTGTGTGTGTGTGTGCATGAGTATACATCAGCCATTAACAGTGGCCAGGCCTGAAGATCGAGCCAAGGGCACCGCAGCAAGTCACTACTCCCGCCAGCCTGGTCCCTAGTGTGTGTGTGTGTGTGTGTGTGTGTGTGTGTGTGCGTGTGTGTGTGTGTGCGCGTGTGTGTGCGTGTGTGTGTGTGTGTGTGTATGCAATGTAGCACCTGAGTTTGTATCTGTGAGTAATTGCGTGAGTAATTGTGTGTGTGTGTTTATGTGAGTTTGTGTGACTCACCTATGACCATCCGTGCTTGCTTGGAGGCAGCTCTTTGTCTTTGTGCTGACAGGGTGAAGATGATTGAACACCCTGCTCGTCGTGTTTAACACCACAGAGACCATGAGCTCAACCACGAGAACATTTTTTTTTTTTTTTACTACCTCCTCACTCTTTAACGTTTAACATGATTATTTACAAAACTTAAACAAGTGATTTTAACAAATGAATCCCTTTGTATTGATGTTGTACTTTCCAACAATAGAATAGCAGCTATGGCTCCTATAGATGTGTGTTTCAGTCCAAATGTTTAACACTATATAAGATCAATTATTAGCTGTTACCATCAGAACTCTTAAAAATTCACATATGTGTCTGTGCTTTAAAACATATGTCACGCTGTACTTTTGAGACAAGAATTTTATGTTAAATGATTTTTTTTTTTAAACTTCACCATAGGATGTTTGCTTGAATAGAAAATAAGAAAGTGCATGCAAATTTGGTTATAGCCCGAGACATAAGTATATGTTCTTTTTGTTTGTTTGTCTTTTGTTTTGTTTTGGGTTTTTTTGGGGGGATTTAATGATTTTTTTGGGGGGAATTCTTTCAGGAGCTCCTGTGTGTGAACAAATCTTCTGTTCACAGTGAGATGTGTCTTAATGAAGAGATCCATTACTCATGTTTACAGTGGTGTTTGCACAGAGACAAATGAAAGTTAAAGAGAGGAATGGGAAAACAAAAAAAACATGACGGTTAATAAGACAGTCCAGAAACACATAAAAAGAACCACATGTGTTGTAAAATATTAATTATACTAGTGATAATTAAAATAAAAACGCAGTCATAAAATGATCAAGATGCTTGAGGTCAATTAGGAGAAGCTGAATAATAAACCTGAAGATGTGTTGTAGAGTTGTGCAGCTCTTATTCCTTGTTGTTGTTTGTCTCTTTAAAAATGCTTTATCGCTCGTTAATGTTTTATTTCCTTTTATTACACCTGTGGCTCTTATTAATTTTGATGTTCTAATTAAGTAATGCTTTATCTTACTCACTTTTTTTTCATCATTACTATTATGATTATCATGTATTTACATGTCTCTATTGCTCTCAACTATTTTGTGGTCTGTTTTTATTTGTTTTTAGCTCTTTCAGTTTTTGACATCATCATTTTTTGCTGATTGGGTCTTTTACGGTTGGGTTATTGTTTTTTATTGTTCTGATTTTTTTTTGCTGTTGTTTATGTTCTTCTGTGTTTGGGTTCTTTTTTATGCTTTTGCTGTATGGCAAAGCAATTTGTAAACAGTTGTTTTTAAAGGTGCTACAATAAAGTTGTTAACAGAATGATTCTTTGTTAGTTGTTCCAACAACATTTTTATTTTTTGGATACATTTGACATTGTAATAAAAGCAATCCCATCAGTTCAGTGAGGACATCAACACAACCTTTTCAGTCACCTACTTCAATTAAAATATTCCTTAAATTTAAGCTCCACAGTTGCCGTATCTAAAATGAGAGTTTTGGGGTTTGTGGCACGAGTTGAAGAAAACCAACTATTGTAAAGTTTGGTTTTAGTAAACTGTTCTCCCGATTGTTCCACATTCAGGCAATAAAAAAGTTTGCTGAGAAGACAATAACCAAATGTGTCGATAATGAAATAGTTGATAAAATCATCCAAAAACAAGTCAAAATGCTTCAAGTGAAATGTGTTTCTATTCAGAAGCAGGAGATGGTAGCAGGCAGCAGACTGCACTGTTTGTCCTCCTCTCCCTTTGTATCACATTTCTGAGGCTGTTGATAATATGATGATGACAAGTGTGTGCTGAAATATGGAGTTTGGCGGGCGTCCCTGGAGAGCGTGTGCTGTTGGAATGATTAGTAAAGCATGCTAGCAGACTGTATCTTGTTGAGCCAGACAGACAGAGAACATATGTACGAGTGCCGGGCCTTGTAATCAACACATGGGCTGTGAGGTGGCCGCTGCTGCCAAGAAAAGAAAGAACGAAAGCTTTTCTTCTTCCTCTCCTCATTTCTGTTTGAGAAATAAGTAACACAAGTGTATCCAAATTACACACACGCACCGAAATGCACAAACATGCTCAGAAACAGTTGCCAAGAAGCAGAGGAAAAGGAGTTCATGGCTCCTTCTTCGTTAAAAGAGATAAACAAAATCAGATTTACAGTGTGTGAACAGACAAGATTATCCACTTATCCACACACACATACACACACACACACACACACACACACACACACACACACACACACACACACATTCTCGTAAAAACAAATCCAAACATGATTTGAATACAACTGACCTCTCCAGCATTACAAAGCTGACAGAAGCTAATTAATTTCATTGGCAGCCCCGTTTTCTCTCCGTCTCTCTCCCCCGTGCTCGGCCTCCAGTGTGTGAGATGTGATCAGTATTCATCTGTGGTCGTCAGTAAGCTGAGCGAGCGCTGTGACAGTGACCCTCTGGGTCCTCAAAGACCCCCCCGCCTCCTCCCTCTGCCTGCCGTCACTCCTGTCCCGCCAAGGGCTGCCGGTAATTAAGAGTCACACACTGGAGGACTGTGTGTGTGTGTGTGTGTGTGTGTGTGTGTGTGTGTGTGTGTGTGTGTGTGTGTGTGTGTGTGTGTGTGTGTGTGTGTGTGTGTGTGTGTGTGTGAGAATGAAGCTATACAATGAGTTAGTGTTATCTGTGACACTGGGATGATTAAGCCTGAATAAAAACAGGAAAATCCATTTTTAACTCGTTTGGATATAGATAGATGTAGATATGATAAAGATTAAAGGTATTTTATACATTATTTTTCTGGATAAAAGTAATGGTGGACAAAACAACAACTATGGTCTCTCTACCGTCCCTTGTAGTCCAAAAGGATCTGATTCTTCATGATGAACGTGGGTAATGTAGTCCACACAAGCCCCTCACAACCCAACAACTAGTTTTTTTTTATTATCCACTTTAAACCTTGGGAACAATGTTAAAGACACATTCTGTTGAAATGCAATTTAAATGAAGTTTTTCTAGATGTGAATTATGTTTATTTCTGACACATTTGCAAGGCAGATCTAGCGCCCCCTCCTGTGCTGCTGACTGAGCAGGAGGCAGTCAGCCCTCTGTGCACCGAGCTGGAAAGGATTGTAGGATGTTGTGGTCTGGATCAAAAGTGCACACATTTTTCACTTAAGTGGAAACACAGATACTTTGGTTGACGGATGACGGTTAACAGTGTAGGCCTGTTCACTTACATCCATATCGCTGCTCTGTCTGTTGGTCATGAACAAGACATTACCAAGATGAGATCAACATTCTCATTTTACATCAGTTGTGCAAAGTCAGCATGGCAATCTCATTTCTATGTGTTTTCCCCCCACCTATCAAGGTGTTTATAGTCTTAGATGTCGGAAAAGCAGCACATTATGATGTTAAATTAGAATAATGCATAAAGTTTCTTAAATCAATTCAAGGTGAAGTAACATGCTTATTGTGAGGACTACACATTACAAATAGCCAGGATTTAAAAGTTAGTCTGAATTGTAAAAAGCTGGCAAATAAATCCTAGTAAAGTACTTTAGAAAAATTAACTTTGATACTTTCCAATTCTGGACATGAACGCTTAAAAGCTGATAACGCAGTAAATAACTGATAAAACAAGATGCATTAGCTGTCCAACACACATCCCACCCCCACCAAGGACTGTTTTCGCTGCTGGACTCTGGAAAGAGGTTCCGCAGCCTCCGAAGCAGAACTTCCAGGTTCTGTAACAGCTTCTTCCCACAGGCCATAAGACTTTTGAACACGAAAAAATAATCCCTTCATTCCCCCTCAAACCCCCACACAGGACGACCTCACTGGACTGTAAAACACAATATAACGTGCAATATATTTATCTGTATAGTATTTTTACCCATAGTTTTTCTTTTTATATCTATTTATATCTGCACCTTATTTTTATTTTTTATATGTAAATACATGCTGCTGTTTTTATCCTGCACTACAACGGGCCAAATGCAACGAAATTTCGTTCTTATCTGCACTGTAAAGTACAAGTTTGAATGACAATAAAGAAAGTCTAATATCTCACCTACAAAGAAGTGAAAGCCTGCAGCTCACCAACAATGCCCACCAGTAAACACTGTACACTCTGCATGTTCAGTACACTAAATAAAGTTGAAATGTCTGTCAGAGGTGAGCTAGAAGCAACTCATGCAGCCATCCTCAACTCATGTTGTCCTTTACCGCCTCTGAAGGCAACTCCCTGTTGTGGATGTCAGGTGAGATGAGAGAGGATGATGATGGGCTTCACTTCCTGCAAACACTCTCATCAGCGTGTGGCATCGATTGCATTAGTATCTTCTCCTGAGCGATCAATGGCCCATTGTGCTGCCCTAAGCTGTGCTCAACATGCAGGATTTCACCTTCATCGACACATCGACAAAGAACTTTTCATCTTCACCGTGTTTTCCATCTTTCATTATTTTAAATACCCGTAGTGGATGCAATTATTTGATGCATGATAAAACAAAAAGTCTATGTTTTAAGGTTCTTTTTCCACATTATTCACGAGAGAGAAACAGGAACTCAGCAGAGAGATAATTTGTCCGTGTTCCTGGTCTCTGCATGTGTGTGACAGGGAGGCAGGTGGTGGATGAAACTAAGAAGATGAGCTGGGTGGAAAGACCTATTAGAAACCAGCAGCGGGGTTCAATAGAACAAATAGAAACACCGTGTCATCTCAGTTCCCTTCACCTAACTGAGTGAAAAGCTATCGAAGGAGAAATGCCATCATAACAACTGGTATACAGGTACAAGGAGGTGATTTTCTAAATAAACTTTGCTCGCTTGCTAGAATCCCCGAGTTAGCTTTGAAATGAAATGCAAGATTTTAATTTAAATCGGAGCTTGAATTTGTGATTTAGATCATCCCTTTTCTTTTGACTCCCAAAAACAAGAAGAATTTCCAGCATTATTACTTTTTCTGTCAGATTCTACTGCTGATGTGTTATATCTTCCCTGAAACCCATTACTTTCAATGTATTTTATTGTTTTACCTGTAAAATCGCCGGCCATAACGCTCCTATAGCCTGCAGGTCACTTTAAATCATTTTATTCTGCACCTCCTTCTGCTCTGTTTCTCCAGCACCAGCGCAGTACTTACTGGACCGTACTGTGTGCCATCTCTCTTCCTCCTCCTCCTCCTCCCCTCCCTTCAACTGCCGACTCTCTGTCACTGTCCCGCTCACCTTCTGGCGCTGGCATGTGTGCTGATATCCTCAGAGCAACACCCCTCCTCCCTCTCCACTAACCCCCGAAAATTTATTAATATGATTTACATAAAGTTAAAGTTCTCCCGGCAGCCAAGGAGGCCGCTCTAAAATAAGCTGTGGTGGTGACATCGCCAATGTGTTATGTGTGTCATAGGCCCGGGGGGGCTATGAAGGAGGGGGGGGGGGGGGGGGCAGCTGTGCAGGCAACGTCAGGGAGGGTCTCCAGGGGGTGCTGGCCTGGAAATGACACAGAGTGAGGGAAGAGTCCCCACACCCCCAAATCAGTCATCTCATCTGCAGGGGGAGAGGAGGAAGGACAAAGACGCATCGCCCCACCGCCGGGCTAACACACACAAGCTCACCATGGGAAATGCATGCATGCCCTTTGTCTTTCTCCCTCTCTCTCTCTCTCTCTCTCTCTCTCTCTCTCTCTCTCACACTTACACAAGGCAGAATACAATATTTTATGTGCTACTTTTAAATATGGCTTTAAAAAGGATTATGTTGGGGACGATGAGGCCGATTATGGTTTCAGGACATTAGGGGCACTTGATCTCTTCAGGGTTGCACGAGTGTGTTTATTTTTATTCATACAACGAACTGGTCTGCCCCAAAAAAAGGCAAATATTCAGCTTTAAAGGAATCTCTTTAATTTATTAGCGAAAAGACATAGACATGTTTTGCGCTTACCTTAGTTAGAAACAATGCCATTCAATGTCACTGAAGGAACTTAATAAATATCACTTTTGCCAACGCTGTACTCAATAAAAATCAAAAAGAGTTAGAGAGTAAAAAACAGACCAATGTTGTGCGGAAAGCAACCCCCAATATTTATAACTTTCTATTAAAAATATCCAGGAATTATCTGAGTGGAATTTTGCAGCAACCCAACAGTGAATCCTGATTGTTGGCCTCATTCCATAAAACAAATATTCAAAGGGATACTTCACCCATTTAAACATGAATCTGTATTGACATTGGGTCATATATGTAGTAGAAATGTGAAATAAATTTTGAAGTTGGTGCCTTCTTGGCCGAGAAAAGGCAGAAAGTGTCTTTTTGGCTCATGGATGAAAGACACCAACTCCCAGAATGTACAGCACCGCAGGCCACTCCCACTAAGGTCCTCTATTTACAAACATATTTACTTCAACACATAAGGCCGTTTCCTCAACTGATTCCGAGATTTCTTCCAGAAGGAATTAGCATCTTGAAATTCCTGGCAGAAAACAGTCTCTATGTCTGTGTCCATAGGCAAACAGTGAGAGCACCGACACTACCAGTCCGCCCCAGCTCGAGCCGACCCCGGCTCCTCGTCCTCAAATTTTTGCGTCACTGGAAGCTCCTTTTCAGACTCAGAAATACAAAGATTTCCCATCTCAGGGGAAAATGAGGGCGGGATGCACGACCATTCAAAAATACTACCAGGTTTCTAATGATGCAAAACTTAATGCAAATGGGTGAAGTATCCCTTTAAAGAAAGATAATGTATAATTTATTTATTTGATAGGGGTGGGAGGCTGAGCACGCACCTTTGGTTTTTTGTCACGTGGAATGAAACGACAGCTGATTGGGAAGCAAGCCGACTGAAGGAGAAAACACAAACCGGCAAATCTATTTTTTACACATCTAAAGCTCACCCTGTGTATATTCCATGTTCATGTAATTTCCATGAATTTATCCATAGTTGTACTTTTTAAGAGTGTTGTCCGAAAAACTATCACCAATTCTTCCTGCCAGTAATCTGCCATGTTTGTTCACTCTTAAGTCTAATGTAATGACATCTTGAGAGGATGGACTCTGGTTGTGTGTGTGTGTGTGTGTGTGTGTGTGTGTGTGTGTGTGTGTGTGTGTGTGTGTGTGTGTGTGTGTGTGTGTGTGTGTGTACTGTTTTGGTCATTTGGTCATATCGTTGCTCTACACACTATAAGAACATAACTATTTAATCTATCTTTGTTTGTCATCATGTGTGGGGTCTTTCACATGTTCACCATCTGTTAAGATTATAAAAAATATTTTAGTGTGGGCCAGGCATTAGTAACTTCACTTTGCCTTCTGACACAAGATATCATCATGATCAATAGTTAACATGGCCCAATAATCAACACATCTGCCCATATTGAACTGAATATAGCAATGTGTGGTGTAGCTTACCTACCACAAGGTCAATATCTGCCCCCTCCTGATGACAGCTGACTGATCTCAAACTACACTGACAGCTCTTTGATGAGATGATTTTGGAGAAACCACCGTCAAAGCCCGAGAGGTTTGGAGCCAATGGCACAGGGGAAACACAATCCAGTGTAAAATGGGACAGAGGAGGTTTAACAAAAAAAAGAAAAAAAAAAGGCAACTCTCCCTTGAGGGACACACGGCACTCCAAGGCGTCTAAAAGGAGCTGAACATAAGAAAATCAAGAGCTGTGGAAAGCACTTTGTGACAAGCCACCAGAAAGCAGAAGGCCCTTCTATCTGAAGGTGGGGGGGTGGGGCTGTAACAAATTCTAGAAATAACTCTTGTGTTACTCTTTGCTTTTAGAGCTGTGAAACTAGCGGCGCGCTGATGAAAAAGCAAATGTCAACACCTAGTTTACCCTGCAAATCTTTAAGAAAACTGTGACTCAAGGAGCAACCCCCGGAGAAAGAGAGAAAGAAACACAGAGAGGGGGAATTAGCTGAAACATTCATGTACCATTTTCCCTGATGTTTCATCTTAATTACCGCCGTGCAAGCCATGCAAAACCGATTGGCCGTTTATGCCAGGAAATTTATAACCACAGTGCAATATTAATTACTCCGGTAGGATTCGTGCTGCATTTGATATGCACGAGGCATCGCAGCCATTACCAGCCTCGTGTTTCAGCCTCAGTCCCTGCGTGTCAGCGGTAATCAAATCTAAACGTTGACAACAACACGTTCAGCGATCAATATAGGATGGGAGGGATCCTTTGATGCTGGAATTTTAATCTCTTCCCTCTCGTGTGTGTGTCTTAATCTGTGTCAATATCCTGTTAGCATCCCTCACACACAACTCTATTAATTTCTCTCCAACACCGCTCATTGGATTTCCTCATTTAAAGCATGTCTTTTATGTTCCATTGTTGGTAAAGCCATTAGATTAAGTGGAGTCAAATGCAATTACAGCTCACGGTTGTTCAGCAGGAGGAAGCATCTGCTGCAGCTGAGGGAGGTATGGGGAGAGAAGATATGTATGCTCTGCTGTGATTAGCACATAATGTTCCCAGTACTCCAAAAGCAGAAGAGGAAGATGAATGGAAAGAGAAAGAAAAAGAGTGTGAATAGAGAAAACATGAAATAAAGGAGGGATGACAGCGAGAGAGAGAGAGAGAGAGAGAGAGAGAGAGAGGGATGGAACTTCATCAGTGGAGCAACACTGACCTCTGCTGGCAAAAACATCCTTTTCCACATTTGAAATCCCCAGTAGTGGCTTTAAAATTGCTTTCTTAAATCATCCGCCATGTGAGTGAGAGGGAACATAGATCAAGCAGCCGAAATAATAAGAAAAAAAAACACAAAGCACTGTGCCAATTACTGGCTCAGGTTCTACATTGCTCTTGTAAAAATGTAATCAATCACCTGCTCCGATGTGGGCCACCCACAGTGCTGTCCACAGTTTAACACCCAACTGCCACAGTCACAGGAGAAGGTCACAGGAGAGAGAGAGAGAGTTAACGGTGCACTTTGTATAATAACGTAACCATAGTGCACACTTTTAAGTGGACCTGGAAATGAGAGACACAGAGGGAGACGGGTGTATAAAGATGACAGGCAAGGTTTCACTTTCATACATCCCTGGCATGACTTCAGTCTCTTTCACAAGCATCAGTTGATTTTAAGAGGACATAAAGGATGCCACCTCAAACTGAGGGTTTATGTTTAGAAGGAGATTGGGAGTCCTTATCAGGCAGGCCATGACATGCTCATTCATATATCTCCAGCTGATAATTAGGTTTCACTTTAAATAAGTGATAACCCTAAACTTAAAGTTTATTAAATCAAATAATGTATGCTTAATAATGTTTATGAATTGTGAACAATTTACTCTTCTAACTGTTTTTAAGCTATTATGAGTGAACTTTCAGTAAGTGATGTCACTAGTTTTCTATTGTATTGAACATAGCAAAATTTGGCCAATATGTAACATTGATATAAACTCATTTCAATATGTTTTAGGAATTGTAATTAATTACATAAAATCAAGGCAATAATTACTTTTGCTCAGATTCTTAATTTTAGTTTTTTTAGTCAGTGCCTTGCTCAAGGGCAGCCCGGCAGTGTTATGGAAATGAACTGGTGACCCTCCTGTCCCTGCTCCTCCATTCACACTTTCTCTTTAGGCAACCAAGCACAAAAGAGACCCAAATCATGAGCAGCTACCTGCACCCTGTGTGTTTATATACTGTATATGTGTGTTTGATTGTGTGTGTTCTCAGCTCACAGTCATCGTCAGCCTCAGCTAATGAATGTATTGGCATGCACCGTGTAGCTGTGTAGCCATTCACAGAGATGGCATGTGTTAATGGCCCTGGCACCCCACGCCCACGCTGAAGTTATACTTCCAACTGGCTCAGCTGTGTGCACACAGTCAGGACTGAACAGATGCCACTCACTTGTGCCGGCCAAAGTGACCCTGCAATCAGCTGGCTAAGCACCTCAAAAACCTCAGTGAGTCGGTAATGAGAGGCATGAATGCTCTACTGGGTGACAACACAGCGTGGAGCCTCAAACTCTCTCTCTCTCTCTTTTTCTCTTTGTCCTCTTTCTGCTCTTGCCAGTTTTCTTTTTTTTTGGGGGGGGGGGGGGGCTGATCCTTATTTTGCTGACCCTTACTGAGTCTCTTTATTGCTGACCTCCTCTTTTTCTCATTTTCTCACTGTGCTATCTCTTGGTCACATATCAAACAAAACTCTCCTTCAGTATCTTATTTGTGTGTACGCACATGTACATGCCTGCATCTGTACTGTATTTTTGTGGCTGCTAGCTGAGGCACTCTCTGACATATTGAGGTAATAAAAAAAACTCCTCTGCAGGGACAGCCGGGGCCCGCTAATTAAACATCTCCTATGTGACCTTACTGCAGTTGCCATAGAATCATACTGCATCATCTGGGCCCTGCATCAAAACACGGATCATCCTCCTCTGAATCATGGAAAAGAAGCGAAAATGGAGAGGAAGATTTAAGGTCATCACCTCAGAAAAACCCAGTCAGGAAATATTCTATTCACACAGGATGATATTGGCTTGTTTCCACTGATTTATTGAAACATTTCATCCATAAGGTTTTAGAACAAAATGCTCAAGATTTAATTACCTGCAAAGCTGATACTATTCTCTGACCATACTTAAAAACATTTTACTAACCTCAGGGATAGTTTGTTGAAAAGGGAATTTCTTATTTCAAAACAAGTGTGCCTGTTTTCACAAGCCCTGAACTCAACCCTGTTATACCTGAGCAGGAGAGAACAGGGCAGAGGGCTTTCTAAACCATCCCTCCAGTCGGCGTCTGTAACACTCAAGACTTGTATAAACACAACAAATAAACATGATCCAAAGGAAAAGACCCTGAAATAAAGAACGAGTTGCTGCCCATAACAGCTACTAATAAACAACCCACACACTTTATCAAAGTTCTTATCTTCCCCAAGGTTTTTTGTTCTTTTTTAGCTAATAAATGTGAAGCAAACACTGAGTCAGAATGATGTGTGTGTGTGTGTGTGTGTGTGTGTGTGTGTGTGTGTGTGTGTGTGTGTGTGTGTGTGTGTGTGTGTGTGTGTGTGTGCGCGCGTGTATGTGTGTGTAGCCTTTTTCACACTTACACAAAACTCCTGATAAACTCATAAACTTTTCAGGATGAGCTGCAAGCTTTTTAGACTTTATCCAGAGTTCTCCTGCCAGCCCTCCTTGTATCATTTCCACATAAAGTTTGAGTGAGCTGATGTGAGACGCAGCAGGATATAATCAGGACAATTCACCACGAAGCGAGTGGGAGGAGCTTGTGACGTTTATTCCTTGTGATCAGTGCACAACCACAGAGTGTATGCACGACCGTTCTCAATGCTTGTGAATAAACTGCTGCATTGTGCTTTCTGTTCTCCAGTATGTTCTTTATTATGATATTGTAATTATGTCGAACTTCACATCGCATTGATCTACAGAAAATATTCTCAAGTCATTCTCTTCTATGCCACTACCTCAGCAGACACTCCCCCCCCCCCCCCCCGTGCTTGTGGGAACAACCAGATAAGGAGGATTTCAGGGGCAGTCCTCCTGAAATTCTCTCCAAATTTTCAGGACTGCAAATGTGAAAATAGCTTGGTAGCATGTGTGTGTGTGTGAGTGTGTGTGTGTGTGTGTGTGTGTGTGTGTGTGTGTGTGTGTGTGTGTGTGTGTGTGTGTAGGGGTCAGACCTTCTGAATGAAGGTGTCCTCTGATTTGGTCCTTTGTGGGGTCGGGGGGAAGCGCGACAGACGACTCAGCACCTGTCACAGGCCGAGTCCCACTCATCAGTCATCACCTCCATATGCTGCCCATTAAAGTCCGACATGTGGGGACTCGGCTGGCAAAGTCCACACACCTAGTGACCCTCTCCACATCTGTTGACAAAGCTTTAAACACATGCAGCACGGAGAGGGGGAAAGGACGGTCGACAGGGGAAGGAGAGCAAAATGAAACAGCCGTGTTTAGGCAACCAGAATCCTCTTCAAATCAACTGGCTCTTGTTGCTTCACACTTGTTACCTCATGCTACATGAATAAATGAATGACTAAATCGTTATGTTCGTGTCTGGCTGCGCAACATGGCTGGTAGCTGGAGAGGTGCCAGTTCACTTCCTGAGCACTGCCGAGCTGCCCTAGAGCAAGGTAGAGAACCCTCGCTCTCTCACTCTTACATCCCTCCATCTAATGTCCATAAGATCCTGTTTGTGCACGTGTGTGTGTTTCAGCCTATGTGTGTGAAGCATGTTTAACAACAGTGTAAAATAAAATTTCCCCTCGAAAAAGTAGATCTTCTTCTTCTGTTCCAGGCTTCATAAATATTATTAGATGTAGTAGATTTAGTTATCAATACAATACGTTACAAAATGCTAATCGTTTTAAAACCTGACTCCTCATCAGATGTTCAAGGACACATGGTTCACATGTTTGGTGTTCTGGTAAAAAAGTACGATTGCCTTCTAGTAGTTGCTTTTTCTCTGTTTCAAATGGATTTAGTCTTAAACATTTATACAAAGAGAACAAATGTTTTCTTATAGTCAATTAAGTCCTCTTACAAAAACTGCACACAACACACTGAGGTTTGTGTTTTTCCTTTTTGTTTTGCCCTCATATTTTCATTTCTTATACCAACTAGCATACAAACAAATGTGGTCTTCTTCTCTTGCTGTTTATTGGCAGAGGACCAGCATTAAAGTCCATTGCGCCACCTACTGGCACCTAGTATGAGTATGGATCATAGTTGTTTTGTTTTTCAAAATAAAAGCGCAGTAAAGACTTTGTTGTCGCCAATTTCATGTGTGTTGTGGTTTGTGTGTGTGGTTGGTTGTGTGGACGTTTTCTGCTGCAAACGTCACCTGAGCACCTGGGCATAGTTGGTAATTACAGCCACAGGTAGGTAGAAAGGGGAGACACAGGTGAATGGGGATGGGGAATTAGTGGAAGCCACACAGTTTTCCAACCATAGGTGTGTGAAGATGTTGTCCGGCGCATTTAGACTTTATCTATGTTTATGAGCTAGTTTCGTCTGATGCAGAATAGGCCTACACCCATGTTTTTGTTGGTGTATATAAGGTTGTTGATAAATAAATACTGCAAACATAATTAACGGCGGACATTCCCTTTTAAACCCACCATGAGTTGGAAATGACTTGAAATTCCCTCCAGTGGCACTTTTTGTTGTTAGATTGGCACTACAGACTTTTTGCTATATCTTTTTTTTCCAGGCACACATACGCATCCCATTTTTTGGGTCCTGACCCACCAGTTGAGAAACATGGCAAAAGATTACATCACAAAGTGTATTAGTCTGGCACAATGGTGTTTTTTTTTCCATGTTCACAGGGTGCATCAGACTACGGCTGCTCTTGTTAATAGTATTTTAGAAGAATAGAATATTAGAAGACATTTTATTTTATGTCTTATTCTGACATTTTTGATGCCACTAAATAAAATAATGAAAACTGAATATAATATAATATAATTCAGTATAAAAAACATCATATACATAAAAATAATATTTAAAAAAATTTAAGTGACAAAAATCTGTTTTTACAAAATTGTGTTTTGTGTTCTGCTCTCTGACATTCATTCAAGTTTTAATTTCTGTATTAAATATGATTATTTTATTGTAATTTCTCCCTCCTCCATGCACAAAGTTCAAGCTGAATAAGCCCTTTACTGGGAAATGGACAGTAGCTGGAAGAAATACTGCATTTAAGTGTAGCCTGAGAGAGAGAGATAATTGAGGGAGTATGAATTCAAAGTAGAAGAAAAATACACTGAAAGATGAAGGTGTGTGTGTGTGTGCATGAGTATTTTGGTCTCAGTGTGAGTGTGTGTGTGTGTGTGCATGTAGGACTCTAAAATAACCTAATATTCCTGTGTGTTTGTGTATGCGAGTAAATGAAAAGAAAATGTGTGAGAGCACTTGAGAGCCTGTGTCAAAGAAATGCAGAGGGCATTCTCTTCAAACAGATGGTATTCAAAGACCAGTGCGTTTCTAAAGGAGACAGCACTGAGGGCAGGCGGGTTTGAACTGTGTTTGTGCAAAGCAGTCTGCCCTTAAAGAAAAAAAGAAATAGAGAGGTTCCTGAAGTGCATTCAGTGAGTTTTTCTTGGAGGGGGAGAGAATAATAGGAGGAATAAAGAAAAAGCGGTGGAGAGCCAGACAGACAGGGAGAAAGGGACTATACCCGAGTGGAGAGCAGAGGGAGGAATAAGAAGGAAGAGGGATTCTTGGACTGGAGGGAAGGAGAGAGAAACAGAAAGAGCAGGACACATAGATGGAGAACATTGGCCTGGGGCGCTGCTACGTGCTGAGCCTCCTTTCTCCCTTTCTCTTTTGGAGACTCAGAGAGAAAGTAGGGAAGAAACAGCAGAGGAAGAACAAAAACCTGCTTTCCATCTGTACCTATGGGAGCTCTGGAGCCGGCGGTGCCCCATATAGCCACACCGATCTGACCTCCACGGTGCTAGAGTGATGGCAAGTGTATTACCATGTTAGTGGCCCCGTGCCCCGTCATACCAGCTCCCTCACACACATAATAAACACACTCCATCACCCGTTCGGCCCAACCACACCGCCCAAAGTGAGCATATTAATTATAGATGTACGTTAAATTACTTTCATTACCTCTCCTGCTCGCTGGACGGGAGAGAGGCTGGGATGATGGATGGAGAGGCAGTTGCTATACCTCCCCAAGTACACCCTGTTTTTGATTTTCTCTAACACTTTTCTTCACCTATTCTTCTTGACTTTACATCAGTTTATCCACATTTTGTGGTTCTCTGTCCCTGTTAGTATCTTCTTGCCAATGCAAACATTTTCCCCTCACATAATCCGGGCATAAACCTTAAATGCTAGTAGACAGTGGGAAGAAAGTGGGCAAAAGGTGGGGCTGCTCAAGTGTCAAGCTGTAAAATATGAAAGCTGAGGTACTTAAATGTAGATCGAATGGAAAAAAAACTTTCTAAGTTACTGTAGGCTACAATTAAACAAATGAAACAGCAGTTAAGATGTGGATTATGTTGCAGAGGGTGTTAAATAAGATGAACTACCAACTAACTTTAATAAGAATGAGAAGAGACAAAACAGATACCAGATTGTACAACCTATCAGTTTCAGTTATGATGAAGTATCCGCATAGCTTTTGATACTTTTAGATTATTTTAATGTTGCTACTCAAATACAGAAATGATTCAGGATCACAATTCAACTTTTGTACAGTAGCCCCCGACCACGATATTACAGCAGTATATCAACATTTCAGGAATAACATGTTTCTTTATGAAACTACATAAAATTAGAAGATCAATTCTATTTGCAAATCTGTCACATGAACTTGAAGCTACTGCCAATAGGAGAATAGTCAGAATTAGGACCGCTGGACCGCTTAGAACAGTGGGAAAAAACAACCCTAATAATCTCCAGATTCAAACTTCAAACACCTCTTAGGCTAACAAATGAACACAATAAATGCACCATACAGGGGCTGGTCGGGGAATTTATGTTACAAGGTCAGTGTTCCCAGGCTTCATTTTAGGCTATAACTTATATGTACAATACTTTTCTAGTCTACGCAAAGCGCTTTTACACAGCAGGTCACACCTACCCATTCCATCCCATTCATACAATGATGACAGAGGCTGCTATGTAATGTGACCATCAGAGTAACTAATCCCATTCATACGCCACCAAGGAAGCAGCAGGAGCAACTTGGGGTTAAGTGTCTTGCTAAAGGACACATCGGACATGTGCCTGCAGGTGCTGTGGATCGAACCCCGGGTTGAAATTTGAACGACTCAACCAACTGAGCCACAGCCTCAACTGTTTATATCTCCATATGTCCTTTCAGCTATCTGTATATGTAACAGTAGTTCTTTTTCCTCTATGCAGGTGTCTTTCTTTTGATCCCGTTTCCAGCCCATCCATTAGCTGCAGACGGCAGTTCACCAATGAGTCTCCACAAGGTTATTGCCTCTAAAAGATTGTTACTTCCCACTGTTGCCAAGTGCTTGCTCATTGGCGGATAAATGCTTGGTAAAAAAAAAAAAACAATACTACCAAGACTTCTTTCTAGACCTGCTCTTAAAGTAACGAGCGATAAGATACAGTAATTATTCTGTCCATTTGACACTAAATAATGAAACATTAAGAGATTGATCAGAATACTTACACTCTCATGTTGTTTTGATCAATTTGAAGTTGAGCCAGCAGCAGAGCAGTAAGCTTTAAGACCGGAAACATAGCCTCTAAAGTGAATAACATTTACACTTAAAACATCTCCAAAGCTTAAAACAACACATGAACTAAAGATTATGGTAGATACATTTTGTTACCTTTTGACAGAGTCAGTCTAGCTGTTTCCCTGTTTCCTGTTTTTCGATGCTAAGTCAATACTTGCTTACATGTACAGACTGATTGACTTCAGAGAAAAGGAAACTACATAACCAATGTGTCCCTATCATTCTTCCTACATCTCCCTCTATCCCATCTTTCAAACCGGGGGCAGCTTCGGCAGATGGCTGTTCATCATGAACCTGCTTTCTGCCTCTTAAAAGGAAGTATTTTCTTGCCACTCAATGTCGCTTAGTGCTGTGCTCATGATGGATTACCGCTGGTTCATTGTAATATAACGAAGAGTAAGGTCTCTTACCTGCTTTTAAGTTGTCCTGAGATGACTTTAGTAATAAATGGACACTATACAAATAACGATTGATTGATTTGAATGACTTAATTCCAAATAAAAAATAAAAAAGATTCTTGACATTTGCAGTTGTTCTTTATATTCAAAGTAAAGTTCAGAAGTCTTTGGTGTGAATCAAAATGATCAGTTGGGGAAAATGTCAGCATCCTCATAACCCTAACCCATCCTCATAGAACCATACTGTGACATTTCAGATTGAGCTTGATGAAACCTACTATGTAAGCCCTTTTTGATGAACTTCCACTCAGATGTTAATTCTGACACTCTAAAGGGAATCATGATACCTGATGCAATATCACCAATGTAGAAATTGCACATCTCTATTGTTCTATGGCATTATCCTTCAGCGTACTCCCTGAGCAAATAACAAAGCATCAAATCTCTGCTTTAAACCTAAAGGCCACATAGGATGCTCATTGTGTGTGTATGTGTATGTTCAGTTGCCCTTGCTTCACTGTGTTCAGTAAGTTTGATCTCACTCGGGCGGAGGAAGCCTTACATTGGTATAGCAGGTGCATGCTTGTTCAACACCCTGGACCAATCTAATCTCTGCTGCTCTGAAACATCCCATTCAATTTCTTCTGTTGATAGATGCCAGTGCTCTTTGAGCCCTCTGGGAGCACACCCCACCCCCATGCTCGTCTCCGGCTTTTTGCTTCTGTAGACCACTCAAGATTCATCAGGTCACCCCGCCTATTGTAAACAAGCAGGATCCGATTCGTTTAATCCAAAAGGTCAGGAGAAGGCCTGATAATCAACATCCAGACACCATAGTTTCTCCTTCACTCGCTCACTAAATGCTGATCAATTCAAATGTTAGAGAAATGTTGTCATGAAGAGTGAGATCCAATTACAATCAAACACTCCTGAGCCTCCTCCAACTTTAACAAGAAGTGACAGGTAACTGAGAGCTGTTGATTAGAAGCAGCACACGGTGATATATTTTACTTCTGCTCCTTATTAAAAGACGAGCATGAAACTGGATCACAGATTCTCTCCACGTTGATGAACTGTTTTTATTCATTTAAAGAGTGCAACTCTGTGAGTTTTAAGCTTTTTTTCTAAGACTAAAAGTTCTGCAGCAAGTTAACGTCCTGCTGAGGTGTTTTTAGAAAAGCACTGAAAGACAAAGGAACAGATCTGAACACCAAAGGGAAGGAGATTTACACTTTGATGATCAAATTGATATAAGAGGAGAAAAAAAATGTGAGACAGCAGAATCCAAAAATGTTGAAGTATCTTAATCTATCAGTCATTCCATTTTTATTTTTTTAAGTGACAAATCATTTTTTAAAGTTATATATTATTATTTATAGAGCCCCAACAGGGAAAAGGAATAACTTTCTTTTAACAGGCAGAAACCTCAAGAAGGACCAGACTTACTGGTGAATTGCCATCTGCTGAGATTAAATTACAACACAACATCCTCTGCAGTATTTTTCAACTCGTGCATCTACCTTCAAGACCCTCTGGAGAGAGTTCTCTTTTTTCACCACTGAGGGCGGAGGACATGATGCTCAGGGGGAACACACATTGATGGGAGGGAGAAGGGTCAGCAGGCGAGAGGGGAACAGGAGGTGAGAGGAAATATAATAATGATAAACAGATCTAAGGCCACAACGCCTTCTCTCTGGGGTACCTTTCCACCTTGTCATGTCCAGAGACCTTGTATAATACTCGGCAAAGACAGGGGGCACGTAAAGAATGTGTGTGTATGTGCCTTTGCACGTGCATATCTAATTTATTGGCCCACCAATTCGCTGATGTGTGCGAGGCTTCATGCAGCTCAGGGCACCAGGCTGGAACATCCGGGCCTTGCTTCATTAGGTGCTCACGCCCTTAAGCTGCTGACATTTTCAAACTTGTTCCCCTGTCTTCTAATTGTGGTGAAAAATTGGACACAGCCACCGACATTAAGAAGCTACATAGATCCCGATTTCACATTTTCTCTTGTCTGTCATCTACCTCTACTCGCTGCTTGAATGTGGAATGCAAGAGACTTGCTTTTTGTCTGTTGTGAAGAAAGCAATGTGTGATGATGGAAGTGAGACAAGAGATGTTTAAAAGAAGAAAAAAGAAGATCCAACAGAAACATTTGGAAATAGAACATGAACATCTAACAATGACAGTTTGATTGATAATTATATATAATAATTATAAAACACAAAAATCTGCAGAGTAATTTTATTATGGTTAACAACAGTGAGTGTCCAGAGAATCAGTGGTGTACTGTAAATCAAATATAGGAAGTCATTTTAAGATGTTGTAGTACAGCTTTAACAAGTCGACTGAAGGGGCGCTGGTAGCCTAGTGGTTAGTGTGCGCCCCATGTATGGAGGCTGAAGTCCTCCAAGCAGGCGGCCCGGGTAAGGGTTAAAATCCAACCTGTGTCTCCTTTCCTGCATGTCTGTCCCCACTCTGACTCTATCCACTGTTCTTATTCTATATAAAGGCATAAAAAGACCAACAAAAAATAGACTGAAGTCAACTGAAGCTTTCATAAAAATTCTAAAATTTTAAAATACATAAGCTGCTATCCCCTTTAAAAAAAAATAGCTTTTGGTATTTATTTGGAATACACATTCTGTTTTTGTTGTTCACAAACACATTCACTCAGGGGCTTTAAAACACAGCATTACATCAGTTTACAGTGCATGCAGATTCATTCTTGCCAAAATAAAGAATGTCACTGCTACAAGTCAATATAATATTATTACATCACCGTGGAACAACATTAACTCACATCACTTCAAATTAAATAAACACTAACACAAAAGTTAAAAGACAGTATTATAAGCTGTTAATAATTAGTCAATGTCACCATTACAGTGTTTGTTAACAATGCTTTTTTTAAAAACTCAAGAGGAGGTAAACATCCAGGTAAACATCCTGTGGTACTAACATGTCTTTGCTAGCATCCATACAGTATTTGATGTGTAACACAGTTTCACAGGAATAATATAAACACTGAACTGCTCAAGAAAAACTAATATTGTCATAGTAAGATTAGTTTACTTTAAAATAAACGGTTAGGAATCTTTAAAACAGAAAGAGACATTTAGAGAACACATTCACAAAAACATTCACTCTCATACATCGAGGTCTCTCAGTAGTCTCACTTCATATTCAAGATCTCCAGATATGAAGTCTACAAAGATTTCCTGAGAATGTTTTATAAGACACAGCACTGAGTGAATATGTATGACTGCGGTGATCCTCTGACCAACATACTGTTGACATTAAAGGTTTGAAGAGGATCATCCCAACACCTTTTGGTTGGAAATGAATACTTTCGTAAAACGTTTGGGTGACTCCCTGAGAAAACTTAGAATTTCACTGTTTGTCCATGCTTCATTTCTGAAAATATTCTAAAGATAGCTGTTGATGCTGCTTTGAGTACCATGTCCAATCATATGAACTACATTTATGCCAAAACCAGTCCATTTTGTCACTGTAGATTTCTCTTGTGCTGTGAGAGTACCCACTATGGTCCAATAAACACCATAATAATAAGCAATAACCACTCATCCTCCCTGAAGTGATAAAAATAACTGTAAAAATAACTGTTCTCACAACTGTAAAAAAATTTCCTCTAGTCCGAGACACGCCTCCTGTTCTTAACAGAATTAATAGTAAGAACTTAGGTGTGTCTCAATCTTTCATCAAGTACCATGCTCAGGTGGGTCTACAAATTTGCAACACTTACAACATTCCCACCAGCCTCAGCTGCTCTTGGCATTTACTGCTAATAAGCTAACATTAGCATGCTAAAATACTACCTTAAGATGGTCAATGTCGTCAGCATTGAAGCATGCTGATTAGTGTTTGGCTTTTGTTTGAGAGACTAAAAGAATAAGTGCAAAATCAAGAAATGTAAAAGAAAAACATTGAAATGATGTATAATGTTTTTTTACACGTGGTGGAATGGTTAATATTTTTGTTAAAGGCTAAGTCAAAACTGAAACGCTACAACTAAATAAGTCATGATGTAAACAAAACTAACTAAAGATGAAAATATATGACAAAGATAACCAGAAGCAATGCCATGTCTCCTTCATGTGTTCTACAATGTTGACCACTGTCAGTAGTTTGACTGGCACTGTTTTCAGGCCCTCTTCAGCTATAATGATTTCATGGTGTTTGACCAGCGAATTCAATTGAATCCACATTAATTTGGTGTTTCTGCTCTCTCAGATCTGGCATCTCTCAGGACTCCATTCTTCTCTTGAGCCTCAGGCTCAGTGTGTCCCATGGCTGCCTCAGGGGTCTGTTTCATCTCCACCTCTGAGGCTCTTACCTGGTTCTGCTTCTCTTTTTCCAGCATGTGGTAGTTGTAGATGTTCATGACAAAGAGAAAAATGCCGCCAGTCAAGATTACCGAGCCACACATGAAGAAAAGGTACCTGTAGTCGCCGTAGATGTCCACCAGTAACCCTGAGTGCAGAAAAGTAGAAGAGAAATCATGACATTACAAAAAGTGAATGCTTGCTCAAGCCCACTTTGTCTTAAAATAATAACACAATTAAGATTTTTAATTCAATGACATATTGTGACATAAGTGTATCACTAATCAAGTCTGAAGTAAAAGAGTAAGTCCAAACTCAGACTTGGCTTGTGATTGTGTGAGTGTGTGTTGTGTTTGTGTGCAAGAGAGTAAAGGTAGCACAGGCCAATCTGAGCAGAGTCATGTCTGAAATGGCAGAGAGCTAATTCATCTGTCCTGGCTCTCCCAGCATCTCAGGGAGGGCAATTTGGAGGGCTGCTACCAAAACGAATCCAAAAAGGGGCTCATTCTCAGAGCCATAAATACCGAGCCCAATTCCACAGAAAAAGTGACAAATGTAGTTTAGATCAGATTTAGGCCTTCAGGTTTTTCAGAGACTTTACTGCGACTGAAACCCCCTCCTGCCTACGGACACAGATCAATGGTCCAGTGTTGCAATCTCTCTCACTCTCTTCATGGATGACGGTCTCTCTGTTAAACTCACCATATTATAATCTCCCATGCATACTATTTTACAGCCTGACTGACCTAATATAAGAATTATTAATATCTGCATCATTTTCAGAATCAGCGGCTATGTCTCAGAGGTCATCTCACAATCGGAGGGTCAGGGGTTCGATCCCCATCTCCAGCAACTACATGGCTGATGTGTCCTTGGGCAAGACACCGTTGGTGAGCGGTCGTCGCCCTAGTTTTAGCTCAAACTCTTACCGTTATTATGGCATGCCTAATAACGGTAGTGTTTTTTCCTGACACCCTGGGAAATGTTAGATTTGATCCATTTTAGCCACTCCCTCTCTTTCATAGAAACATGAATCTATTTTTAAATCTTTTAATTTATCATTGTTTTTTTGAAACCATAGACACTGGAATTCAACTTGCAGCTGCTCTCAAAAGACTTGAGACTTGACTTACTTTGACTTGCAAAAAATGAATTATGCCCATCTCTGCTGGTGGGCCCAAATAAGACAGTTTTTTTTGCCTGGAAAGTTATATTATTTAATCAAAATCTTTGAATTAAGGGTCACTTTCTTTTTCACTTAACTATTTTTAAGTAAAATAATTACCATTTTTAGTACAAATAATTGAAATGGTCAATGGACTGTACTATTAAAGCCTATTTTCCAGTCTTCTGATCACTCAAAGGGCTTTCGACTTACTCTAACACTGAAATAATATTTGTTTGTTTGTGTGTATTTAATGTATTTCACTATGAGGTCACTTTGTATCAGACCACATCATTGCAGGCTGTAACATTTGATTGATAGCAGTCATCTTGTGCATGTATTCCAACGCCCATCACCCTCATTAAGACAGTCCTTGATTGGCTGGGTGGTAATTAATTCCATCTGGCACGGTCAACTCCTTTTTAATGTATTCACAGCTTAATTATGGCCCAGGTACAGGACTTCAATGACAAGAATTTGCACTGAGCGTCATTAAACACCCAAAGCAAAAGGCTAATTACACCCACTAACCTCACTTCCTCCTAATTGGGTTGACCTGGAGGTTTGGAGGAGCAGTAACAAGCACACTAGTTAGAGGAGAAATAACAATTGTGCCCTCTGGAGGAGAATTTTAGATGTGCAGGGAGGCACTCATACTTATTTACCCCATTAAATGAGCCCCTCAGAACAGGGTCACACCAGCAAAACTGTGGGGGGCAATACATATTCAGCTCATTAAAACTCAGGTTGGAGGCAAATGAAAAGTTTGTAAGTAAGCTGATAAGAAGATGCTAAAGTCATGTGAAGATACAATTCCGATCTTTTTTAGTCACCTTTAAGAAGACCCAGCTGCTCTTGTTGGCATTCAGCTGAAGTTGAGCTTGACTCTTACCATTTATATTATATTGTCCAGCAATTCCTTAGAACTACTTTATGTTTTTTTTTTGTCTCTGCTCATGTTTTTTGTTTAATAAATCTGACTTGATTCACTGATCTAGTTCAGTTACCAATCTGAACGTTAAAGATCTGAGGGAATCGGTCCATGTTGCCCTGGATTGGTAAAAACATTCTATGAATGGGTTTATGGCCTAATTGTAATATTATAAACTGGATTGCTTTGTTGCTTAGTTCTCATAGCTTGTTCGTCATATGAACAAGCCTCTTCAATCTTATGAGACTCTTGCTTGGGTTGCTTTTCAGTTGGCGTAAGCTAGCTCATAAAGAGAGTCCATTTCACATGTATAAGGTAAACACTAAACCATTATGCACAGTAGCACAAGAAGAACTAATAATGTCATGGTTTTATAAAGTAAACTCCCCTTCAGTCAGTGGCAATTCTAGAGCCTGTTGGGGCCCTAGGCAAAAACAAGTGGGGGGCCCTCAAACCTGCGTTCCTAACTTTTATTTCTGCCAGTGTCCGTCACTTTTTCCTGTTTCTTTTTTCATAGACATATAATTACTCTTCACTTTTCTTGTTTGATTCTCATTGACAAACTTTGGTCTTTACAGCAATAACACATAACGCTTTTAGCAGGGCAACGAAAGTGAGTGCTGTCAAATGGGGCCCACTTTGGGAGGTTTTCTACTGTCATTGCAAAATTTGCACATTTTGGGGCACTGCTTTGTTTTAAAGTTTGTCAGCTCTTAGGGTCCCCCCTGCTGATCTGGGGCCCCAAGCAGTTGCCTGCCTTGCCTGTGGACAAATAGCGCCTGTGCCTACAGTACAGTTAGCCTATCTGGATCAAATTGTCATGAAAAAGATGTTGCGACATTTTTCCTGTAATTTTAAGTATACGTAAAATGCAAAAAAAAGTCACAGAACTTGTACAGAGTTGAGGGAGGCGGGATAGAAAAAAATGGCACTATTTGTGAGAAACCATGCAGGTTCATCATAGTTTATAAACTAGACTAGTGAGGATACAGAATGGGGTTTCTTTATTTTTAGAAGGAATGAGCTTTGAAAATGAGTTCTCCACTCTGAACTGTTTTTTTCATACACACAAAGCATGGCCTCAGTTCAAAGTGCTTTTGTTCTTTGTTGCAAGTTGTGACAGAAAGACAGTTTTCCTGAGGCTTCTTTTTTAGAGACTGTTACTATCATCATGTGATGTGTTCATATTTGTGATGGAAACAGGAGAAAAATGTCATGCTATAGTTAGTTATTTTACATACCCAATGAACTTAAAATGACCCTGACAGCAGAGAGAATAAAGATGGATATGGTTGTACTTATTTCAACCATGAAGTAACCTGTCCAACACTTTAACAAGCTTTAGGCTTCTTTGTTCATAAAGTAGCATTCAGGTATGTGTCGAGAAAAGAGTGACTGGAAGGAAAACGGGTTACTGGGTTAACTTGGAGCAGATTTAATGAGTGTTTCTGAGGGGACTCAGGGCTGTTTTTACTCATGTATTTTTGTTCATAAAGTAAAGTAATTTAGTTATTACGGCCTTAGTGTTCTGTCTAAACATAAAAAGGTGGAGCTAAGGAGGCAGTGATCCAGTGAACATTTTGTTCTTAAGAGTACAAGGCCACTTTGGTGTGATAATTTATGTGTCTCTTACATGAGACAATGTTTTGTCTAACAAATGGAAAAAAATCTCTTTGGATCCTTCCCCCCTCCTCCCTCTAACCCCTTTTGGTTGACGCATGCAGCTCTGCGACTCTTTATGTGGTACTGCATAGAAGACCCATCGTCTAAGCTTTATGTTTCTGAGTGTTTATCATTTTGTTTGAGACCAAAGCCTATAATAAACATGGCATTCAAGACTTAGCAATGAGTAGGCACATTTTCTTTGCAGCTGTAAATACCCATGACCAATTACTTCTTTTTTGTGGACCACTCATGCACCCCTCAAAAAAAGAGGAAAAAAAAGAAAACTCTATTCAACCATGATAATCCTGCTCTGTGACACAGTAATGACATCCTAGCAGGCAACTGTGCTTTGCTGCAACATAAAGCACAGCTCAAGAGTAAGACAGAGATAAACAAACTGAATGAGAGAGAGAAATCATTGCTTGTCATACTTTAGTTTGCTGAATTGTTTGCACAAGAGCTTGTTTCAAAGAGCCTATTTATCTCTGTTACAAATGGAGTTTTGTCATCAAATACTGGTACACTATTCACTTTTGTTTGTCTCTTCAGCTGCAGAAGAGCATCAAGGCAATCCATGCCAGCTGAAAGTTAATAATTGTGTCTGTACCCGGCATTAGCTTAATCCATCAATATACACATCTAAAAGATTTCTGCTGATTCTTACTGATCTCTCGTGTCTGTAAATGTAAAGTTTGGTGTGAGTGTGCAAAGTTACCTGCTGCAGGTGGTCCCAGTAGCATTGGGAAGCACTCGATGATGGTGACCAGTCCGACAGCACGAGGGAAGCGTTGACTCCCCATCAGGTCCATCAGACATTCAAATATCAGGGCAAAAACCATTCCGAAACCAATGCCAAAAAACACAGCATAGACCACCAGGAATGCGTAGCTCTCGATCAGAGGGCACAGTAAGTGGCATGTGCCGTTGAATACCATGGCAAAGCTGAAGAAGTACTGGATTCTGGGCCGGATCCACTTGCTGTTGGCTATCAAGCCTGTTCCAGGCCGTACAAACATGTCCACAAAACCCATAATAGAGAGTAGATAAGCTGCAGAGTACTCTTCTACACCTTTACTTATAGCGAAGGCAGTCAGGAACACGATGGGCGCATAGGCACCAAAGATAAACATGATGTTCCCAATGAGGTAAATGACGAAGCCTCTATCTTTGAAGAAGGACAAATCCAAGAACGTCTTAGCACTCTTCATACAGCTTCTCTTCAGCCTGGTCTTTCCATTATTTCGTTGTTCCTCCACTGTCTTCTCTAGTGCACATGAAGAGAGCGTGTGTGGCGGAGTAACAGGCCTCATCAGGGCCCCAGCTGCACAACAATGAAGCATCAGAGCCCCGAGGATAAGGAGACTTCCCCTCCAGCCAAAATTGTCCAGTAAATATTGGTTAAAAGGAGCCAGGATACATAGAAACACTGGACTCCCGGCCATGGCTAGTCCGTTGGCTAGAGGACGCTTAGTCAGGAAATACTTGCTGATGATGATAAGAGATGCATTCAGGTTTAATGAGAGTCCACAACCTGTGTGAAGATAGAGAGAAAAAGTTGCTTTTCAAAATAAGTATCCTGGACTCCCTAAACTCCAAAGGGTGCTTGTTTAATTACATCAGAACTCATTCAGTCTGGGGCTCATTAAGGTTTCATCTCATTTCACTTAAGCTGGGCAAAATCTCATTACAGAATGCTGGAATTATTTCAGATATAATTTCTCAATTTAAGTAGAGGCAAATTGGAGAAGCTGAGTAATACATTCACTTGCTTGCATTTTTGCCACCTTATTCTCTATCAAGTTGAAGCGCTATAGACAGACTGGTTAGAGTGCTATATTCTGTCTGCCAATGTCAGTTTTATCTCTTTCTCTGGTTCAACCATGAAACTCGGGAGAAAGGCTTTTCTGTGAATATATCATTGTTGGTCCATCCAGAGGATAACCATCAGATTATTCACAGATTCACAGCAACTCTTTAAAAAAATAAAAATGTTCTCTAAACACAAACAATTAAACACAAATATGAACTGATGCTTGACGATACACATCTCACACCGTCGCTTGGCTTTTCAGTTTCACTTGTTAGATCTGGAAAAGACATGATCCATTGTCAGATTCCTACCAGAGCACAACAAACCATAGGCTGTTGACTACAGGTATCTCTGGTAAGAAAAACATATATTTTTTTTAAATGCCTAAATCTAAATGACTAGATGATAAATTATATCTAGGTCAAGATGAAGTGCATTACACAGCACCCTATAAAAAGTGTATTATGAATTATTTAGAACTTTTGTCCTTGTCCTACATTTTCAAAAATATGAATCTTCCGAGTTCTTTTAAATGCAACCTTGAATCCATGACCGTTTTTTCTTTCAAATGATGATAACTTTGATCTAGATGTTCACAGATTAGCATTTAGTGTCTAATAAAAATGGCTCACCCTCTTTAAAAGGTGCAAAGGGACAAAGAAAAAGGCACTTAACTTCATTTTAAAATCAAGGTTATGGATGAAAGCGAAAGGAACGACACCTTCTGAATCCTGGGTGTTTTCACTTATTTTTTAGCCCTTATGTGTGTATTTGTGCATAAACGTGTGTAAGCATATGTCTGCATGTCTGCGAGGTGAAACGGCCTGATGCCTATGTGTCACTGTGCTGGGGCACAGGGGAGCAGAGCAGGGCACACACATGCCCCTGGGCACCACACATGGCCCAGCCACTTGCTGGGCCTATTAATCCTTCACAACAGTCGTTGTCAGGGTAATGAGCCTCACAAGGTGGCAGGGAGCCCCCATGTGACGACCATGATGGGAGCCTACGGGAGAGTAAAGAGGGCCGCGAAAGACCATGCTCTATGGGATCAGGGATGGTTCTGTCTTAATTACTGTCCTGGCGCCGTTCCCTTTGGTGCACTTACTGCCTTCCAGGAGCGGAGGTGGACGCCCAGGGCTCAGGCAAATGGCACAGCAGCACAGTCAAGGGAAGCAGATCTGGCAACCCTGAGATACTGAAAGGAAGTGAAAAGATGCAGACTTTTCCCAATCTCAGAGGGACTTTACAAGGGCTGATGGGAACGGTAAGAAGGGGAAAATGTCTTGGATCCATATAACTAAATTAGTTTGCTCTTTTGCAAGATTGCAAAAACATCCATACTGCATCTCTGGGGTCTTTGGGCTGTGATCAACTAGCCAGTATGCTCTTAACTAAAGTTTCAAACCTGGCTTAACCTTTAAAGCAGCAGTGTCAATATTGTAGAAGAAAAATATTAGATGGGAAAAATATCCAAGTTTACTGTACCTCCAATGACACCAATGCAAAAGTAGAGGTAAATGATGGAGGTCCCCAAAGAAGCGGTTACCATAGAGACCCCACACATCAGTCCACCCACTATGACAACTGGCCGGCTTCCAAAGCGATTGACCATGGCGCTGCTCACTGGTCCTGAAAAAGGAAGAAAGCTCAGAATTAGCATGTTTTTCATGTCAATGTGAACACTGGGTCTTTAGTGAGTAATAATCTAAACTACTACTAGTTGGTGAACAAATGTTGACACAACAGTAGCAGTTTTCACTCTTATTCGAACCCAAGGGCATAAGGACATCAGAGCAGGTGATGGAACACCTCCACACTTTTGTATCCACTGCGAAGCGTCTTGGTGACTCATTACGCTCTCCCCTGATAATGTCAAATACTAAACTCAGTGATCAATCAGCAATTAAACAGCTTTTTATATGCTGTCACTCTTCCCCTCGTTCATAACCTTGCCTGAAAGAGTGACATTGCACTAACAGTCTTTGCTGAGCACGCCTTAATGAAAACTTCTTTATTTTCCTAGCTATTAAGACCATTCATTTGAATATATATTAATTTGAGTCGATTCATATAGAAAACTGGGAAAGGCATCAATCAAACGAACACATGGGCTGCCATCATTATTGAAAAATGTTGTAACTTTTGATGAATTGAAGAGAAGGGCCTCTTGTGGATGGTGATGACTGAAAAGAGCCCAGTGAGCGGTAAGAGGAAAACATGTTGGCAAACACCTACTATCTTTGATAGCATGTTTCCCATAGCTTATGATTAAGTTCTCAGTGATTGAGGGGGAGAAAAAAAAACACAGGCAAAGAATTGTGCTTGTTGTTATGACTCATAAGAATTCAAAGACCAAAGCCCCAAATACTTTTTTAATTATCATAGCCATTGTAACACATTATGTTACATAACATTAATGGTGAGCACAGCATTAGAATTCTCCCAACTGTTGGTACTTGGTGCAAAGGGCACATTTTGGATTATACTACAGAACTACTACAGTTTGATAAACACTCCAAGATGTAATAATAATAATGTCTGCACCTTTAGAGGATTTTTCATCAAGACAGCAAACAGCTGTTCAGACCACATCAATCATAGTGTTGACCACCAACTCCTTGGTCTCCATATTCCATAATAAACAGAGTACATTAACTTTGTTTTTCTCCAATACTGCTTAAAATCTAGTTTGGGTTGGTGGACAGTACACCCCTAAAAACAAACAACAACAGTGCTGTCTTAACCAGGAATTCTGAACACATTTTAAACTATCAATAAATGCACTATACATACACACACACACATATACATATATATACACACATACATACATACATATATATATATATATATATACATATATACATATATATACATATATATATGTGTGTACACAATACGTTTCAGTTTACAGTAGAGGTGTAAGAGGAAAACCTCTTTTTTGTAGCTTATATACACCTGACAAGTCTGACTAGTCCATTATGAATGAATGAATGAATGAATGATTTGTTTATTTAGAACCAAAAGAGATAGATAAAGAAAAAAAGAAAAAGACAAAAGTAACCGTGTCCGAAAAGGAGTAGGAAGAAGTAAAAACTTATATATCCCCACCCCTATGTTTCATTTCTTCTATTAGTTGATAAATTATCCAACAAATGTTCACAATTATTTACAACAAAAATACAAACGTATCCCCAGTTAGTCCTAATGTCCACCCAGTGTTACACAATATAAAGCAATACCCCTAAAACAACTGTTCCTCTTCCATGAAGCTGTCCAAAATATATTTTTTGTGTAGTTTTTTTTTAATTGAATAATATTTTCGCTCTGTTTCAGCTCCTCACCCAACCCATTCCACACTAACTAGGAGCTGTCGCTGTAAGGGAGTCACTTAATAAGCTAATGTCAAATCACTTGTAACAAAACTGAGCTAAAATGTTCTTTTTTATACTACAGTCTAATGCTGAGATCCAAAAGACGTTTTATTGATCGATTACATGTTTCTGTGTATAAAACTCAATCAAAGTAAAGTCATAATGAAATCATAATAAATTCTCCATAATTATTGATTCTCTCTTGTTTCAAACTGAGCATTAAAGTAGTTGTCCTCAAAAGCTGCACTGATGTAACTACACTACATGTAATAAAAAACATCCTTCCTACTATTTATACAGTTAACCAGGAGCCTGCGTGGGTCAAACATAGATTATATTTGTCACTGTAGCTGTGTCACAATAGGGCATCCCCCCCTATACTTCCACCATTTCTACTTCCATTATAACTTTATCATTCAGGCTCCTCGAGTCAGAGGTTCCCTGAAAAGGCTGTCATGTCTCTCCCATGGGAACCCGGTGTCAGACCCAAGTGTGCTGAACCCTCTTCTGATATATTCCCCGTCTCTCTCCTAACCTGGGTGACATTGCCGAAGCCTTGCCAAGGACAATATGATAGAGTCTTGTGCCTGAGCAACAGTGGAGGGGAATAATTCACTAGTTAGGCCTCTCTGAGTTGCAGGTGAGTCACACACCCCGGTGTAACATAACCTTGAAAACATGTACTCATAAACTCACCCTAAGCTTCTACAGCACTTCCATTTTTGGCATCATGAATGAGTTTTCCAATGTACTCTAAAAACTTTTGGAGTTTAACAAGAACTGGGAATGTATTCCAGGTTTCTGGATTGTTTTGCATGTTTTGAAAGAAGGGATGTAGCATGTGCATAATCATTGAAAATTCACTATCTACCCATGCTGAATCATGTTTGAAACAAAGACCATGTTTAGATTTGGTATCAAGATCCATTTTCACAGAGGACAAGCACATAAAATGCTAATCTTTGTGTCACGCTCGACTCGTGAGTCAATGAACTCTGTGTTCAGTATTTCCATGCACACTGCACATAAAACGCTCATAAACGACACAAACCTGAGTTGTGACCCACAAGCGGTTTGTTGGAGTTTCTAATAAAGCAGTGGAGTTAAGAAAAGGTGTTTCCTGTTTAGGAGAAGAGACGAGTCGATATAATGGCCATCTGTGTGTGAGTCATGCTCTGTCTGTTACTGCATTAACGGCTCAATCTGTCCTGTATTTCTGTGGATAAGCTGACATAACGCATGATCAAAGTCTACATGCTGCGATTAATGCGATCAGGAGATGTGACCCATGAGAGGTTTATTAGAGTTTGTAAACACGGAGTGGAGACAATATGGCTCATAATGTAGATCTGTGTTTATTCTGTAAACAGACTGCAATTCAGTTCTGTTAATTCAGTGTTAAACACAGAACTGGAGAGGAAAATCAGGGGTCATGATCAAACACAGTTTTATGTGACCTTATCACTTCAGTCTGTAATAACCCATTACTTTGTACCACTTGTACAGAGGAGTGGGTCTCACCCCTTTCTATGCTGCGTGTATGTTTTGTCCCTTTACGTTTTTAAGGGCTAATGGAGGTGAATGAGGCTCTGTATGAATTTGCATAAGAAGCAGGAAAGAGAGACACATTTGGAGAGCATGATCAGGCCAGGTGTGTACACTCACACACAGTGTTGTCCACTTGTGATCTGATGAGCCAGACCACATCGCTAGCACTAGGTGTAAATTGCTCCACTGTCGATGGTTAATATAGACCAATGAGTAGCAAGATGTGATGTGGATTAATGGTGTATTCATGTCGGAAAAGAATTAGAAGCCCGACTTGACGTCAGAATCGTCATCACATGAGGGGGCAGAATATGTTTTGTTAATGTGAACATACTTTTTATGAATTCACGTATTGCACATCAACTTTTTGCTCAAATGTATCTTGTAACAGTTTCAGTCCACAAATCCTCTTCGTAGCATCAAACCTCTTTTGTGCTCTTGTTACAACATTCCGACTTTCCGAACTGAAATCATGTGAACCCACTGAACGACTTCCCAACTCGAAAACTTGGACCAACCGAGCAACACATGAATGCAGCATAAGCATAGAGCCTTGACATTTTTTCCCCAGGGGCTGATCGGTCAGCCAGTCATTACGAAAGTACAAGCTGGAGGAAACACAAACGAAGACGAGACACTGACAGGTGCTGAAACCACAAAGGACTGCAGAGCCAGCTATAAATGATTTGAAGAAACGTGCCATTCAGATTACAGAGTTGAATGGCTGGTCCAGCACCTTTCCTGATAACACTACATGGATTTTACAGATAAAGAAGCACCAGGTAAATAAAAAATTTAAATCCTGAACAATCTCATCTTTCCATCCTTGATGAAGCTCTCAGTGCTGTCACCAGGCTTTGTTATTAAAGTAGTGCTACTGTCTGTCTGAATACAACCTCGTGGGATCACAAGATTTATCTAGTCTCTGTATTCCAATGACAGTAGAGAAGAAGGAGACATCAGAGAAATCAGAACATGCCTACTACACAAAATTAGGTGTATTTTCCAATAACTTTCTAAAATCTTAACGTTATCCTTATGACAACAAAAGAGAGCTTTTTCTCTGAATGAGAGACTCATTATATATTAAACATTATTAGATGGAAACATCACAGTTAAGTTTGCCTACTCGCAGCTCTTAAGACATGTTGAGTACTGCCTGACTGGATATGGGACAACTGTTAGTCAAATTGTGTATTTATTTAGACAGAAGGCAAAGCAAATAATGACTCACATTACTCAAACAAGTTTGTCAACAAGATCTCATGGTTTTCAGTGTGGGCTTAAATAGTTATTTGTCCTTCTGACAGAATTCTGAAAATAGACCACAGCTGCTGAAGGTAAACAATAAGTGGACTTCAGCTTTTCTATGATTTCAGAAGTCAGAATACAAGCAAAAACATTTTTTTAAACAAGCTTCAGTTTGAAAATAGTCAGTGGGGTCAGCAGATAGCCTAGTGGTTATGTCATGCGCTCCATGTATAGAGGCTATAGTCCTCATCACAGTGATCTGATTTCATAAACTCAATGCAAGGATGCTAATTTGTTCCTGAGATAGATATATATATGTATATATATATATATATATATATATATATATATTTAGTCAGTTTGTGCCACCAGGAAGAAATTTGCATCCCTGCATTGAGTTTATGAAATCAGATCACTATTAGACCACACCCTTACATTGCATACATTTTACAGTCAATAGTGATGCTACTGTAAAGGAGCATCCAACCAGCTCTTATCTTGGCAACACTCTTTCAATCCTTAAACATTACATTTTTACTGTAAGGCTGGATAATCAACCCAGATGTTTGAGAGGAGAAGCAGATGCAGTGCTCATAAAAAAAAAAGTCAGAGGAAACAGTGTCAGTGTGGGCAGTTAGATTTGAGTCATGTGAGGAATGCATGCAACAACACTCTTCTTAATAGAGCGCTTTTTCTTTCAGTGTGGCACCTCATGTGAAGTCAATTTAACAATTATCCATTGGGGTCATATGAGTACACAGCACAACATCCACTTTCTTTGTAGAGAAGAAAGACACAGAGTAGCTTAATATGATTTTCAGGTTCAGGGTCTTCATCTTGATCACATGTCAATATATCTGGATACAATATTCTGGGTGTGACAGGCCCGATGTGAAAAAGCATCCAGGTAGGGGCACACAAACTACAAGTTAAGCCTTTCATTTTTCCCAAAGTCTAAAGCAAATTATCTATGAATAATTCTGATTTGTACACTGGGATGCTTCTAATATTGTCATAGTGATTACAACTTAGGCAGACCAATGCAGTAAGCACTGATTGAATCAACTCACCGCCTGCATACATAGCAGCTAGCATGATAGAGGAAATCAATGCTATTTCACTGAAGCTAGCTCCCAAGTCTTCTTGGATCTCCTTGAAGAAAATGGAGAGGGCTTTGGGCGTGGCGTAAGCAAATCCAATGGAAATGTGCGCCCCAATCACCACCATCCAACCCCAACCGCCATCCAGGGGTTTGCGCGCCGACTGATCTGCTGGAGCAGGGGACATGTTCCTGTGTAAACAAAACATACATGACATCATGTTACTCAAACAACAAAGCAGATGTTTTCACATGAAAGACTGGGAGCATCCATAGCCTGCCATTGGTATGGATTCTACAGCCAATACCAATATGAACAGTAGATGAAGGTGTTTTGTTTACATATATGTAAACACAAACATATATATTTTGAGGCTTTTGGAAGAGGAAATAACATGACTAACAGTAAAAGGTCTTTGGTAAATGGATATGACCTGTTATAGTTGTAAACCACTCTAATGGATTTCAAATTTGGGAAGATCATTTCAGTGTCTTACAAAATGTAATGGCCAATAAAAGAAGATAAATATTATATTGTTGTATTCGTCAAATGGGCTGGTCGGGCACACACACACACACACACACACACACGCACGCACGACAATGCAGAAATAGAACTTCCGGTGGGACACGCTTTGCCTCTTCCTGTCCGTGTCCTCGTCGCAGCATCTTTCTAAAACTAGTTAACAAGCAAAAAAAAAAAAAAAACAGTTACGCCAATTCGTCAAATCCAGGGTTAAAGTTTCACAATGAAAGGCTCTGTAGACTTCACTTCTGCATACGGACTCGTACAGGGAGGAAACTTCCCACGTGGACAACGCATGATGACATCAATGATATTCAGCGGGGTTAACCTTCAATACTCAAATCATTCAATAATGTGTCCTAGAAAGTTTGAGGAGCTCTTACCTTTCATTGAGCGCCTTCGCAGACTACTTGTCTCTACTAAGTTACGAAGTCGAAGTTTCAGCCTGCCGCTTTGTTTGACGTTTGGTCACGTGTCGCACTGATGGCTTGGGGGGGTTTCTTCTTCGCAGATTTCACTGGTTTCAGTGTCATCATCATCCGTACATGAGTTTTGTCTCTGCATGTCAGCCTGTAGGTCACACTGCTCTCTGACACAAACATACACGTGTGTGACTCATCATACATGTCTAGAAGTCTGTTTACAGCAGAGCTGGAGTTGATTTGTCCTCCTGACACATTGTTTGAACACGTGTCTGTTTCATAGACTGTACATATTAGTTTGTATACAAATGTTTCAATAAAGTTGGTTCACAAAAAAAAAAGAGATTGACTTATTCAAAACTAATGAAGGTCTAATTTTGACTTAAGTGATTTAGATTTGACAAACGACAGCACATGTAAACAATTGTAAATAAATTAACACATTTCACCTTTGATAGTTTTTTTTATTATTTTCAAATTATGTGCAATGTGAAATTCACAGTTGAGCTTAACCACCACCATAACCCAAAAACAGACAAACGGGCGAAACAAAGTGAGGAGAATGCATGGAGAACACAATGGAATAGCACCAATAAGCAATGCATGTACAGTAGATGACCAGGATGAGCAATGTGTATTGCAGCCCAAGGCCACTTAATCTTGAACAAAGAGTAGCTGTATTTTTTTTTTTTAGCTTGTTGTATGACAAGACTGGTGTTTGAAATGTGACATAACAATGTAGTTACTCCATCTGTAATGCTTAGTTTCAGTGAGAAGTTGAAAGAAATACTACTGTACAACAGAGGGGAAAGAAACTCAAAATGTAGCACTCGTGCAGGTAATCTTTTTTTTTTTTCTCAACTGAGTAGGATTACTCTAACATAACTAAATAGGTAATAATTACACAAAGAAAAGGAAAAACAGCCACTGGAGAAAACAAAAAGAAAATCACATCTATTTTTTTTTCAAGTTATAAAAGAAACTGAAGAGAAGTTTAAAAAACTGTGCAAGTACAGCAAACCTATAGTACAGTATAATACACATAACAAAAACATTTAAATACAGTACTGTGTATCAGTAGAAATCCTGAGTTCTCCGTTCCTGGTTCTTAAATGGCCGTCTGTAGACATGTGGATGAAGATCAAACCTTTACTCGCCCATGATGAGGGCATTGTTCAAGCTCAAGATCAATTAAAAATCAACTCAGTCAACATTGGATCTTCTCTTGGAGAAGTTATATTATATCTTTTAAGTCCTCAAAGAATGTTGCTTATCCTGCAATCATTTCCAGGTAAATCTCTTTGATGATTGCCGTGTGGCCAGACAAACCTTTAGCAATAGAGGGGCATTTGCTGTTCAGATAAAATGCAAGGGGAAATGTGTAGTGCAAAGATGACACAGGAACCTGCATGAGGAAATTGACGGCACTGAAAATGTCACACTTTCACAGGGAACGCCACTCAGTGGTGGTAATAACTCTTCTGTACAAGATTGTCAAAAAAAAAAAAAAAAAAGAGCAGCACCAACCATTTGTGTCCTCTGTTTGATGGCGTGTAAAACGGATTCATGGCTGTTGGATGAGTAAGCACATGACCCCAAACCACCCTTTAGTAAAGTCTGCTTGTTCGGTAGGGTGCCTTGTAAAGTTTGCAGTTGAGGACTGCTGAAGTGGAGAGTGATTCAGTGCAATGCTGAGTAAGACTTTCAGATTTTCTTCATCAGGAGGAACAGTTTTTGATTTTGATGCCCCTTTTCAAGCCACAGGCACAATGGCATCCCAAATGATCTGCACTAAATGACGCATCACTTCCAGCCTGCACCCATGCAGCAGACACACAATCATTATTGGATTTACTGTGATTTTCAATAGCAGAGACAAGCACACACAACAATTAATGCACTTTTACTAAGGTATCATAACGTAATATAGCCTAATCACAGTTCCATGACTTATTGCTACCACAAAATTATTTTCAATGTTCAGATCAACCTTTACAAGACCTCAAATGCTTATTTGGCATTAGAAAAGGAAGGCTCTTTTAAACTTTGCAACAAAAAAAAAATTATAACCTAACAACCTTGACGCCCAATGCTGAACTGAGCTTTTCACAAAGTTGCTTCGTTGACACAATGGCCTGAAATGTCCCTTTTCTCCTTATCATATCTCTGAAGGTTCTGAGGTAAGCCTGTTAGTTGGTCTGAACTTTCCACTTAGTGTTGCAACAAATTTGACTCCGTCCTTATTTCTCCAATGTGGAGAGTGAGCACTCTTTAAACGTTTCACTTAAGTTGTCTTCACATGTGACACAAAATGGATGCAAACTGAAATAGTGGGAGGTATGAGCCCCCATGCAGCTGGATTCTCAAACAAAACGTAAAAATAGCTTGCAAGCCACACATAGTGTATTGTTTGACACGCATGTGAAGGAAGAAAGAAATATCATACACGCTTCAAGCTTCAAAAACACTAGGGTAATGTAAATCACAAGCACACTTCAAATTAAAACTCGTCTATAAAATACCATGAAGAAGGACTGGGGAACATAATAGGGAGAAAAGAAAACAAACACACAAACCTCAGAGCCAGCAACCTACTTATGAGCTAAGGTACTCATCTTACCCGTATGAATATATAGTTTATATACTTATTTATATATAGATTTTTAGATATAGATTTTCACTTTATGCTGACACGTAGCATCCATATCTCCAGACCCCTCAATCGCATGCGGATCATTAGTAAAAATCACTACCTCTATATGTATCTAAAACAAAACAAAAAGAACAACATGGCTCAACAATAAGCAAAAAATAGGATAATTGCACTTATGATTCATTGTACGGTTTTGTTAAACAAGCATCAGTGTGGGTAGCTGGTGCCGTCTGGAAAAAAAATACTGCAATCTTTTAAAAGCACCCCCATTTTGATCATGTTAAACCAAAGTTTGAAAGACTTAAGACTTAACCAAAAAAATGGTCCTTGTGGTGCAAACCCCCGAAGGTTACACCAGGCACAAGGCAGGCAGGACCACACTTCTCCCTCTGCCTCAGAGATTGGGTTCAAGAAACCAGCCACCTCAAAGAACTTTCTGTAGACACTGTGGGTAAAGTTTGGCCACCACACATTCAAAATGGCGACCCAAATCCCAGAGGCGGTCTGGTGTCTCGTAGACTTTGGTCCATACGTCTGCCTCGTCGTCGTACTGATAAAGGGAGTTCTTGCGGCTGGTGCGAAACACATGCTCCTCCACCATGACCTGTGTGGCTCGTACGAACAGGTGCAGCTTGCCTTGAAGAAGCATGGCCTTGATATACGGGCTTGTGGCTTGGTCAAAGGGCAGATCCCTCTTGCGGCTCCATGTGTTCTTCTCGATGTCGTAGACCTCCACAGTAAAGGTGCGCTGGTGGTTCCTGCAGATTCCAGCAATGTTGTAGATGCAGTTCTTATGCAAGGCAGCAAGACCCTGACTCCGAGGGACACTCATTGGGGCGAGATGACTCCAGTAGTCTTTACGGGGATCAAAGCAAAAGAAGTATTCACCTGCAGAAAAGCAAAAATAAACGTAAGTTAGAGTAAACTACCTTTAAATACTCGTTTTTTCAATCATGAAGAGGAAAAAAATTCAGACCGCCTTTGATCAATGAGAAATAAAAACACAATCCCAGTGCTCTGTAGAGATAACATAAGCCCTGTACACATATGCCCAAAACTCTTGAAAACAAACAGCTTCACTCTAACCTTGCCCAGAAGTTTTCCTGCCTGCCAGTACGTTTTCCACAGGAAGTTGGTGTAAGCCGATGTGAGAATTCAGCAGGTCATTCAGTAAAACTCACTGCAAGCGGTTTGAAGGGGGTCATGACATTTTTTATCCTGTGACTGGGGCATGACCAGAGTCTGTATTGTACACTGTGTCATCCCTGGGTTTGTAATGAAACTCTTTTCATTATGTTTTCTGTTTGCTAGCATGTAATTCTCTCCTCTTTCGTTGAGACCATGAATATGTTAAACTACATGAGGCATTGATATAAAGGTAAATATTGTCATCATAACGTCGGTCTCTGTTGCCTCCTCAGCCACTTCTGTGTTGTTTTTTTTCTTATTACATTCACTGCTCCTAAGAAACCTCACTCCCGCCCGACAGGGAAAGTATTCTGCTGTGAGGTACAAATGTGAAAAAGCAACTAAGGAAACTGAACATTTTGCACAAATTCTTGGATAGCATATATGAAAACAGCTACAGTGAAACTTGCTCAGCATAAACTCACCTTGGAGAACATATATGCGGTCCCTGTACTCCACAGAACTATGAAACTCCATGGCTACTGGCATAGGACTGACTGCTGTCCAACAGTTGTCCCTGGCATCATAGCACTCTACTGATTTCAATGCATTTCGCCCATCACCTTCATATACTCGGCCTCCCAGTGCATAAAGCTTCCCACAGCAGTGCACCAGCCTGCAGCCTATCCTTGCTCTCAGCAGAGGTGCACGTGGAAGCCATCGATTTCCTGCATGTTCATACTGCCAGAAGTCACTCTCTGCCCGGTGGTCTATGGACACCTCACTGTTGCTTGGTCTGTAACCTCCAGCAATGTAGATGTCGTTCTCTGAGGACACTAAGATACCGACCTCCCGGAGATCATTGGGTGGTTTGCAGAGCTTAAACACCCTTCCTGTGGCTGTGTCCAGGCAAGGCACAGTCTGCTTTTTCCCTGAGTGTTTGTGAGCGGCGTCGAAGCAGATAACCATCTCAGAAGCAGTCATACCCAGGCGTTGTGGGCAACCATTAGTGCCGGTGAGGCGGGCTTTGGCCTCAGCAGGGTCCTTAGACAAAGTAAGGGCACACGCAAAGGGGGCAGGTATCAAGCTGAGGAAGGCCTCATCCAGCAAGGGCAGACGGATGCATTGGGAAAAGACCTCAGCTAAGTGGACCTCACGGCCAGACAGGTCATGCTCCAGCCAGCGCACAATGCTCTCGTATACATGCTCTTCCTTCTCCACATTGAGGTCATCATTGTTTAAAATGCTAACAAGCTGCTCCTTGGTCATCTGCAGGAACTCTTGCTCCCATGACACACATACGAACTACAAAAACAAAAAAAACAAGTTGCAGTCGATTGTCAGACAAACTGCTCACAAAAAAGGCACAGTTACAAGACCAGAAATGGGGGAATTAAATAACAGCAAGATCATTAAATCATAAAGTAAATATATTTTAAGAGCCTCATTCTTTGCTCCAGTTAAACTAACCTTCTTGCGTATGTAGTCTTGTGAGCGCTCCCTCAGCTCCTGGTGCCCATAAGCATCAGCAAACATGTAGACCCCAATACAGTTCTGGGGGTCTAGTCTGCTGATCATAAACTGGGCACACTGGTCTTGCAGTGCAGGAATCTGGAATATGCTGGCTGCAGTGAACAGGGCCTGTACATTACACTCAGAGAGTGTGACCCTGGATGTGTAGGCATAGTCCAGGACCAGGTGCATGGATTCAGATTCCACCCCTACAATTCTGACCTCACGCTGGCTGCTCTCTGTAAGGCCGCTGGTGAACATGGACCTGTGGAAAACACAAATGTTTTAACTAATGCCATGAAACAGATATTATCATCCAAATATATTACAATTTAACAGTTAACCTGAAGCCATGCTGAATCTACAACCAAGTAATATTTTAGAATTAGTGAAAATACATAAATTTGTTTGGAACATTATACTTACCTAAAATATGGGCTGATTGCTGCAAGGACATTTCGATGACACGAGAAACTCTTGCCATGGTCCACTTCTACAACGATGTCTGTGAGCTGTGCTTCATCGTACAAGGCTTTCAGCTGCTGAAGGAGGTTACAGGCATGAACAGCATCTACCCCATTATAGTTGGTGCTTGGAGGCGTCCCATTTTGTACTTGTAACAGCTTCCCTACCTCTGAACAACACAACGAAAAGCGGGGGGGGGGGGGGGGGAGACAGAGACACATTAACTGAAAAAATATGTGATTTTGATACTAGTAAACAACATTCCCTTGAACATTTTGTGATCCTGGATCAAATCTTGTTGTTTAGTTATTTTGTATGACAAATACTCAAAAATAAGCATAGGTTGATGATAACAACTGTACTTTCACACATTCAACAGAAAACCTGAGATTAATTTTGCAAACTTTCACAAGGTGTTTTTTTTATACCTACACACAAAATTACTTAAAATGTTTACCAAGCTGAATAAAGTCTAGTACGTTGACAAGAAGGGGCTACTGTTAATGACTTTTGCAAACACAATTGAAACTGTGTGTGTTAAGTGGGGAAGGGTCAGGTTTCTAATCCACAAAATCAATGTTACTCTCTGAATTTAGAGTTACACTTGCACATGTTGCCCTGTTTTAACAATTACTGTTGAAACTACAAACTTATCATTTATGTTATCTACATCAGCTCGTCGGCTAAGTTGTTCATTTACTAAGAGACAGACTTAAGAGACCCTACCACACGTGTTTTACAAGTGGCACCCCAACTTCATGCCTTATCTTTAAAGTTGTAATTGTAAAGTTACATGTATTTCCTCAGGGGGCATGAACAAAAAAAAAAAAAACTGTCCCCAACAAACACCTCGTGTTGTGTGCAAAGCTAACTCACTGACAGGACAAAGGCTCGCTATGAGTGAATTGAAACTACTGTCTGACCAGGTGGGAGCTAGCCTGCTAACATCGAGCAACATAGTCCAGTGACTGCTGTAACTGTGTTATTGTCTTAAGAGATTGTAGCACAACTTACAGAATATCAAATACAAGCGAGACAGTATTTCGGTCATTTCGAAAGTTTGGTTCTCACGAACAGTAGTTGACAGTCAAGCTGAACTTTTAGCATACAGCTAGGCATCGAGCTAATGTTAGCGAGCTTTCTTGACAACATTGCGATATTTAAAGGTCGATAAAAGACTCCAAAAGCTTCAGGATTTAACGCTCCTAATTCAGTGAAACAAAACCAAGTCAGGTGTCTAGTGCTTTACCGTGATAACAACAACTAAATGCACCACTTGTCTAACGTTGTGTGTTGTCATAAAACGAGTGTTTACACAATCAGCTGTAGGTACCGAGCTAACCGGCCGAAAGTTAGCTACACAGCTAGCATTAGCTTCAGAAGGCTAGCGAGGCTAACGAGAACCAACACTTCTGATGAGTCGTTTAGTGCCTGACCTCTTTTAACCAAAATGCTACATGTCATGACACTTTACATCAGTCTACAGGAATTAACTCCGCGAACATACAAACACACGAATTACAACTTTAAAAGGCGCTTTTTGAGTCAGATTACCGGACAAAATAATGAACATTTTGCTAACCTCCACTGGCAGCCATTCTCTCCAGTCTATCTCGGGGCAGACCGAGAAACGTCACTTAGTGCACAGCGGAGCCCCGGAAACAGGCTACAGCCAATCACAAGAGGAGCACGGATCTCCGCAGCCAATCATAATCCTTGATCTGAAATAGAGCAAAAGTTGATAGCTGTATTTTATCGATACAGAAACTCAATGAAATTAAACAACAAAATCCCCCAAATCTCACTTAAACAGGCCGATACAGAGTAGTCTCCACCAAGGAGGAATAAAGTATTTACCTGAAATGTTTACGAGCATAAACATGCCGAAAAACAACATGACATCTTTTGGAATTCATTTTCTTTTCACGCCACAGTCACATTGACGAGATGGTAAAAAAACACCTCGAGTTTCAGTAAAACAATTAACAAGCAGCAAATGCAATTGAAAGTATGCTGAAATGCTTGATAAAATAAAAGGTGCCTTGTTGTAAACAGTCTAATTGTATTGGACAATCATTGAAATAAGCGATTTTCACTTTATTTTAAAACATGAAATAATGATTAAAACATGTGTAGCTGTTATGTTCTACCGTAGACAATTAATTAAGGAACATGTCCTTAAACGAATACCCTACTGTATAACACTAAGTTCCTTTTTGTTTGTTATTAATGATTTCACACAAATAATTCTTAAAATCAACTGATGCCATTTATATTTTATATGTTTACCTTGATCTCCATTGTGTTATAGCTTATTAATCGATATTTCCAGTAATGTTGTTTGCTTTGTTGACAGTAGGCTATGTAAGGAATCCAAATAGAAAAAAAAGATAGAAATAAAATATAGCTAAATTTGAATTGTAGCCCACTTCATATGGGCTACATCATGTTACAGGTAGGTTATATGGAATTAATTACAAAAGGTAGGCATATGCAGATTTGTAACAAAATGGGTTTTTTTGATGGTTTTATCTGAATATAACTTGGATTCAAATGCAAGCATCAACCTTACTGTATATGGATTTGCAGCATTGGTAATCTCTAAGCAAATACAACAAAGCTCCAACCCTATCTGGGTTGTAGCTTTTTTATTAGATAAAAACCAAGTGGAGAAATGTCTTCTGGTCAAATTAAAACGTGATGGATTATTTGATTGGTATTCCAAACATGCATGTGACAACATTATACAGTAATTCAGGGTCAGAAAAGTTGAATAAATTCAGGATCTAGACTGTGATAGCTGAGCAACATCTGAAGATTTCTCTATTCTCAACAGTTTGAATCACGTTTAACTCTCAGTGGGAGAGAAGTCCTGAATCCTTACATTTACTTAAAATATGTAAACTGACTCTTAGAACAAAGGATAGCCTCGCACTAAGTACTTTCCCTAATTTATCTGAATTAAGACCTCGTTTATACTGAAGCCTCACTAAACTGCACAACATTACTCTTCATCTTGCATTATAAAACTAACAGAGCTGATGTTGAACTACAGAATATAAAACTGACCATGTAAGAGTGAAAGATACTTAACTGGCAACTAATCCACTGCACAATTCTCTGGATTCCCTGTCTCCTTATAATGCAGCACTGTTGATGAAAGAAGATTTGCACAACTAAGACAATCACAGAGAAAATTATTGAAACCTAATGAACTCAGCAAGACATGCTTTATTATCAATCACTCTTATTTAACCGAATACATTAGTAAGGAGTCAAATTTAGCAAATGAAGATTACAATATAACAAATAAAGAATGTATTCTTCTTAAATAAATACATCAAGAATGTAGAAACATTCAACACTGCAAATGTTGGTGGTTAATGGTAGACAAGCAGGAATTATTGTGAAAGGTTGCCTTGCACACCAAGAGATACCCTTAAGACGTTTAGCTGTTAAATTGTAATTGGTTCATTGGTTCATTGATTGTGAAGGGGGGTAAGGATTTTCTTTAATTGATGTCTTAAAAAGATTGCAATGTTAATTAACTTTCCCATGTAGTACCTTTGAAATTTTACCAACACTCCAAGTTATTTAACACTTCACGTCAACATTAACATTAACTCATTCCATTTTGGGTTCAGTTCATTGGCCTTTACTGTAGGATCTGGGGCAGAGTTTCTGGTTTGTGTACAACTCCTTGTATCTGCAGGACAATTGTGTTTATCGCACTCTACGAAACATGTGATACAGAAAACATCCAGAATAATGATTTTAAAAAATTCACAGTGGAGCTGTGATCGATTCATTACAACATCTATTTTACTTCTTTTTATTTCTTTGTGGCTTTAGGCTGACATGTAAACACAATTTCAATCAATGTAATAACATAATGATCTATTATTTCTGTTCAACTCATCAACAATACACATGACATTACTCACCTGAGTAACACAGAAAGAAATAAGCAAATGATAAACCTCTTCATCAATAAAACATCCGATCCATAATTGGTTCAGGAAACATTCTTTTTTCACCATTCAATTAATTGCATATCTCAGACTCCTTCGCTTACTGTTATTATTATGTCTTGTGCACAATGGTTGTGGATGATTCATTGAACTCCAAGCACTCTATCAGAACTAACTCTGGAGTTTTTTGACATTCAAAACATGTGGCAGCCCCTGCGACCTCACGCTGTCAGGAAAAATAAAGTAATTGCTGTTTATTGAACTCTACACTTGCTGTGTAATTGCCATGTATATTAGTATGCTGTTAATTATATATTTATCTTTATTTTGAATACATCTATTAATGGAACTGTAAGAATAATTACACACGTCTGGAGAACAAACCTGCTGCTGATGTTTCCACATGTAGCCTATGTCTCTCTCTGTCTTCCCTTACAGTTGGTCTGTTTGTTTGTCTCTATCTATCTCTCTCTTTCTGCCTCTCGCTCTATCCCATGTTTTTGTCCCATGTGGTTACAGCAGATGGCTGTTGACCAATAAGTCTGGTTCCGCTCGAGGTGTTTGCCTGTTTAAAGGAGGGTTTCCTTGCTTCTGTTGCAAAGAGCTAGCATTGTGTTTTGAGTAACAGTTCATATGAAACATGAGGTTAAAAAATGTGACAGGGATATCTGCGAGAAATGATTACCCTGCAGAGGTGTCCTCTGTGCCACAGTACTGAAAAATAACGTGGAGCACACATAAAAAGTGGTTATACACTTCATGGCATACCCTATATAAACTTAAGCCCTCTCAAACAAAACTTGAAAAGCAAAGTCAGCACTTTAGACGCTAAATTGTTTTCAAAATGTATTTTTAGTTCAATCACAGCACAGTTGTCTATCAAATATGTGTTGTTACTATCCAATTCTTGATTCTGTGAACATTTTGGTAACTTTTTAAAAGCAGCAACTTGTGTAGTAAAAAGCTATTGGCTGCATGCAGATGGAGGAATCTACAAACTAAAGGAAACACCTTTACTGTAGAACCATTATCAGAGCTGTGCAGACTGGAAATGCACCTCAATACTACATAACACTGTAAAATGACAGAGGGGGAGACAAATAAAAGTACAACTGCAATCTTAGCAATCGATTTTTTTTTCCAATTTCTTTCCACTCAGCCACAGTGCGGCCTGTGAAATTGGGCCTATAGCTGCTGTTGAATGAGAGAAACAGGCTTCCTGGGGTTTCTGTTATTTGATGATAGCTGTGGTTTCTGTTTACCTCTTTACGCCTGTCCCTCTTTTATACATTGAAAAATGATCACCTGATATCTGCACTTTTTTCTTTATCCCCATCTCATGCAGAGTTTTCAGGCCCCCGCCATGAATGTATTATTAAATGATACTATTTCAGCCTGAAAAATGAGTTGGTACCTACAAAATTAGAAGTGGTGTCTTCAGAAATCTTTGATGAAATCTTTGGCATCTTACCCTCTAATTCCCCCACCCCCAAATAAATATACAGGTAAACAAAAACAAAATAAATGTCAAACTGTGGGGCACTGGTGGCACAGTGGTTAGTGTGCACGCCCAAAGTGTGGAGGCTGCAGACCTCCAAGTGGCCGGCCTGGGTTCAAATCCGACCTGTGGCTCCTTTCCTGCATGTCATTCCCCACTCTCTCTCTCTCTCTCTCCCTGCTTTCCGACTCTACCCACTGTCCTATCGCTCAAATAAAGGCACAAAAAGCCAAAAAACAAATCTTAAAAAGAAGAAAAAATGTAGATCTGTGATAGGTCTATGAGTTCTCATCTTCCCTATACAGTCCCTCTTTGGTTGTGAGTCAGTGTAATGTAATCTCTTTTTGGGACGATGAGAGAAAGAAAGTGCAGGGGGTTAAATCTTGGAGTCCCTGGTTGGCTATGATTGAATTGCAGAAAAGCAGAAGCATACAGGAGAAGATGGGATGCGGGAGGAATTAGAGGCAGGGGGTGTAATTGTAGTTTAAATGTGTGTTTCTGTCAAAGATGGAGGTAATGGGTTATTGGGGCCTGTGGAAGAATGCCTGCAGATGTTGGGAAGAGCTATACGGGCTCCCCCCATTCTGCCACTCAGGAGGAGACAAATAGGAGCACAGTGGGGGACTGCTGTAAATACAGACCTGGAGGCCGTTCTCATATTTAAAAAGTCCCATTCAATCCCTTTGCCTCTGACTTTCTTTCTCACTAACTCCACCTGAGAAGCTGCATGAGCAGATGGTCTGAGTCTCCCTAAAAGCACCTTAACACACAATTCCACCCTGACGATTCAAACTGCTGACAAAGCTGTTTCTTAATGGTTGTTTAGCTGATTAACTTCAGATTAGATAGTATTTTCTTCTTTTGCCGGTGACCTTTTATTGTCAGTAAATCATTTTATTAGTATTTTTTAATAACTTAAATATGTAGGTTATTTTTTGCTTTTTACAGAGAGTCAGATAATAGTTAGATTGTTGCTACACTAAAGAAAAGCTGTTTGCTAGCATGATTGTTTTGGCATGAAAAAGCGGCTGTGTTGTAATACATAGTTTTGGTGGATATTATAACATCAATTCCCTGGAGTCCCATGTCCCAAAACATTTAACACGGCATGAAACAAAGAAACCATTGAAAGAAAGCTAACTTTAAAGAGTGTGGTTGGGGGATTTTCAAACTTGGACATATACATATATACTGCTCCCCCAATTTTAGACTTTGGTTGTGTCTGAAAACATTTACTCATTCACTGTTCCTTACTTGGATATAGACTCGTAATTTAGAGGACCTTTTAATATAGCTTGTCCAAAAAAGGGTTAAAAAGCGAGTGATTTGGTACACAGCTTTTTGTGATAAGCTAACCACACTGGCTCCAGCTACTTTAATAATTTACTGTAGGCTAGTCTACAGACATAAGCGTGGTATTAATCTTCTCTTTCACTTGGTAAAAATAAAAACGATTCTCCAAAAATGGTCACTAAACAAACAAAAGATAACAAGTGAATTTATAAGCAGTTAAAAAATGTTTTACCCTCATTTAGAACCAGGCTAGTTGTTTTCTTATAGCTTATCTGTGTGCTACACAAAGCTAACTGGCTGCTGGCCTTATAGCATATGAGGGGGCACTCACACTTGGCAATCCCTACAGTGTCCAAGCATGTTTAACCCCAAAAGTCCAGTTTTGTTGTTCATTTTTGTTTGCTCTGAACACTTCCTTTGCCCTGGCATGGTTGTTACTAGAGGTATGCTCTGACACGATACGGTTGCTCTTGCACAAGCACAAGCACGGATATGCAATGTGGACATGTCGTATAGCCTAGTCAATGTGACTCTACATCTGGACACTCCTTTTTAACAATAGCGGCAACGGGATCACATTGGTCAAATGCAGAGGTCAAGTATTTACTCAAAATTTCAGCCGAATATTCAGAGACTGCTTAATAAAACCCACAAGAACTCAGAGGTCTTCGGGAAAATCTGCGACACTAGTATTACGATGTGATGATGTATGTATAAGAGGTTATGTGAGTGCAGGCCACCAGGGGACTAAGGAGGGGGGGACAATCGTGCTTCAACCTGGTTTGGGTGTGCCCTTAGCCCTAAAATATGAGAGAGGTATCATTATTTATTTAACTCTGAGCAAGTAAACGAGCCTATTACCCACCAAAACTCTGCCAAGAATTCCTCAAAACTGACTTCACTTGAGCAAAGATAACATTGTACAAATATCAGTCTGTTAGAAGCGGCCTATTTCTGAGTATTTCCAGTCTGTTGCGATCATGCTGGGTAGTCCTGTTATGTTCTAATAAAAACTATTCATGCTTTCATAGCATATGAGAAACAAGGCTTACTGGGTTTTAGCATCGAGGCGCCCAAAAAGGAAATGTTCTCTTTTTTCACGTTGACACTGGGCTGAGCATGTGACTGTGTTGATAACAGTACATCAAAGCTCTTGTGTTTTGATCTGCCTGCCAAAAGAAACCACTGTGACTAGTAGGAAGCCAGGGTTCACATTGGCAGTAACTTTGGGGACAGTTTCAGTAAGCTGCTAGCTGGGTGACCGTGCATTGCCTGCCCTTCAAGTCGTAAAAGCAAACAAATAAGGCTGCACCACCTCCCGCTGTGAGGTCGACTCATTTGTTCCACTTGTCCAGCTGATGGATTTGGTTTTATAGAATTTGGCTTTATTTAGCCTCCTGCTAATTAGTTAAGGGAGGCCAAAAAATATGCACTCCACAAATTTTGTCCATTTTGACTATGGCCTCTGTTGTTTCTCCTTCTAAATCGTCCTCCTGTGGTCTTCTTCACAGACCTGTGCATTCACAGCATGGCTGAGCACTCTCTTTGTCAGCGGCCCAGAGGCTCAAGACACCCAGCGGGAGCTCTGGGCCTCTAATAGCATGATCGGATTAAAGAGCTCCCCTGGTGTGTGCTGCCATGCCAAGCCATGCCATGCAGTGTGCAAATGCTCTGCCTGTCATCAATATTGAGGCGGCGACGCAGAGAGAGATCTATCAGCAAATCCGATTGCATGGAGAGAATTTCCGAGGTCCCGGCAGAAAAGGCTGGCATGGGCTCTTTTTTCCCCTCTCTCTCCCACTTTCTTTTTACATTATTTCAGTCCCCAGGAGAGTATTCTCCATCATGTCAATGTAATGTAGCACACAGAGGCAATCATGCAGCCTCTCTGGCCTCGGGGCTGCTTGCTTGGAGGAGAAAATGCAACTTTAGCACTTAATCATCTCACCCATAGCTGCTGCAACAGTCTATGGGAAGGTTTTCCACACAATATAAAACCAGATCCCTCATGGTGGGCTCGCTGTTGTGTGTCCCCTGTGGTTGGGGGCTTTCTCCCCTCCGTATCACCTCCTTTTCTGCCTCAGACCTGTTCTTACATGTCAATTCAGTCCATGTGGAAAAAGACCTCAGCTGGGCGCGATGTTACCTGCGGACACTTGCTGGAACGTTTGGATCATGAATCCCATCTCCACTCTGAGCAGAGCTCTGCAATCAGAGTCATCCTGGTGTGATCAATGCAGAGCTGCTGAGGAAAAGCATGCATGCCAAAGCAGTGGGATGTTATTGATATTCGCTTACATGGATACCAGACATCACTGTTTCACGCTTCAAGGCTGCAGAGTTCATGTTTGATAGGAAACAGATACAATGCAGCCTTATGTGTATGTGTCCAAGGAAAGCAAGAGACAAAAAAGTAGTCTGTGAGTGTGTGTGTGTGCATAGAAATGAACAGGGAGGTGTGTGTATTATCAAGTGATTGATCGGCTGCACGCATAGCTGCAAGGGAAGACATAGGGAGAGGTCAAACAAGACGGTTCCAAATAGACCTGTCGGAATCAGCCTCAGGGAGGTCTAACTGGTTAGACAAGGGCGATACTTTTCTACTACAAGTGCCCTTGCTTTACTGTGCGTGGACTGGACAAGCCCATGTATTATTCACTGGTCTCACTGGGTGATAAATGAGAGACCTCCATTGCAGAAGCAGTCGAATATTCACCAGCACTTATCTCTTTTAATCCCATGACTGCAGGCCAAGTCGTTGAATTACTGAGAAAAGCATAACATTGCGGCTCAGACTGCAGGGGGAAAAGTTTTTTTTTTTTTTAAACAGGAGGTTTATCCTAAAGCTGTTTGTTTGATGAATAAGAGCGTTTTTCAGGACATATTTAAAAAGCAGCACATCTGGGATTTATGTCAAAGATTAATCACATTTACTACTACACAGTGAACGTTTGCTGGAATCTTTTTTTTTTTCTAAGTATCTGCACACTAATTTATTTGTACTCCCAGCTGCTTTTGAAGGAAACATGAAAGCAACGAATTAAAGCATTAGCAAGTATGGTTGTATTTTTAAACTGCCCCATCAAAACAAATGTTACGGCAATATGTTAGTGAATAAATCCTGTCAAGTCGCAGTTTCTCAGTGATTTGTTTTTAGCAGATTTCTTTTATACTGTTCTGTAAAACAGCTATCCATCACACTGGAAGCAGGACTTTATTGGGGTGGTAATGACATTTAACTCAAAACAGATTGTCTTCTGAATGTGTTTTGGGAGTGTTTGCACAACTGTTAACATGTCACTGTACAGGTCCACATCTGTTCAGCTTTCTGTAGTTTCTTGTTGGTGTTCAACATGTTCTTCTCCCCTCACTGATAATATATAGTTTCATGTTTTAACCTGTGCAATCAGCGCTCACATTTTCAGTTGTGGTGTCTCTGTTTTTCTTATAATCAAAAACAAATCCCATTAAAAGACAAAACCAAACACTGTGTGAGTCAGTCTCTCAGTATTCTCTGACACCCCTTTCCTCTTGGGGGTTCTGACTCTTTTGTCCTTCAGTTACAAAGAAATGAAAATATTTAAAAACACTCACAAAAGAATCTTTTATAATGGAAAAAGACAAAATAATATTCTAACCACAGGGGTGCAGTTAAGCAAACGTTACTCAATCAGGTTTGAAAAAAGGCGTTTGTTGGAAACTTTACAGTCACAGATTTGAACATATTTAGAGCTCTAATCAGTATTTATGGCACAAACATGTTGATGTGTGCTGTGACTGAGACGAATAAACTACAGTGCCCATGTGTTTAGGAACACGTCAATAAGGGCAAGAGAGTGGACGTCATCAACACAGACACGACTACCAGAATCATTAAATTGTTGATTTGATCCTGTCATGGGATTGACAAACCCGTCATTAAATAAAATGAGCATTAAATATTTAGAAAAAAAATCAAATTACAGTAAATGTGCAAAATATAAAAAAGTGACGTTTTAACTTAAACTTGTAATTCATCCATGTCCACAGGAATGTCTTTGGACTGTGGGGGGGACGCAGGAGTATCCAGAGGGAACCCACACATGCTCGAGGAGAACATGCAAACGCCACACAGAGGGGACCGGTCTGATGGAGATTTGAATCCTGAATGAATACCGGTTTTTGAGCCCAAAATGAATACAGTTGTATAAAATTATTTTAGAAATATTCAACTATTGAATTAGAAGTAGACTTTGAGTAAATGTACTCATTCAACAAACATTGAAACTCCCTTTGAGGTGTAATCTTAATCCATAAACCTTCGATTTCAACAGATAGTGAACTTTTCCTCTGGGGTTTTCTTTTGGAGGCTTGTACTTTTATTGCAGAGACATAACTCCACATTCTCC